>NC_057413.1:45443872-45507474 GCF_019320065.1 Cervus canadensis
GATGACGGGCTAGGGACTCTGGGAGGAAGAAAGTGCCGAAGCCACAGGTTTTGTCTTCAAAGGCTCTGACACAACAGGAGGGTGACAAGTTTGGGGGAGCTGGTTCCTCTCTCCTTAAGAACCATTAGAAGGGAATTCCCTGGCAGTCCAGTGGTTAGGACTCTGAGCTCTCAGTGCAGAGGGCCCAGGTTCTATCCCTGGTCAGAGAACTAAGATCCCACAAGCTGCATGTCCTACCCCCTCAGAAAAAAAGCATTAATAGAAGGAGTGATGGCCCCTCCAGTCCTGTTCCCTGCCTAGCTGTCCCTGCAGTCTCCCCAACAGATGGGAGCAAAGATGAGGAAAGGGATCCAGGGTGTTCCACAGGCCTAACACAGTGTAATATGCATTTTATAAGTCAGGACATTTCATCATCTCTGTGATTATTCTCATCTCTCTTGCATGGACACTGAATTGCCCAGGGCCACACAGCTGGTCAGGGCTAGCAGCGAATTCAAGGCCGTGTCCAAAGCTTGCTGTGTTTCTATCTCCACTCACTGATCATGTAGGTGGCGGTTTATTATGCAAATTTTGTAGACCCTCACCCCGAAGTCCATGGTGCTGCTTCTCCTGCTGCCAGACTACATGGGTCTGGGAAGGCAAGGGCGGGAGGGGGCGGGTGCCCTTGTTAGCAGACCTGGGGACCCCAGACCCAAATGCCTTCTTCTGGGCCCTGTTGGCTTAGATACTCAAATGTCAGGGGAGAGATATTCTGCCAGGGGGCACACAGGGGCACCCAGGGAAGCATGGGGCCTGTAGGCCACGTGCCTCCCTGTCCAGGTCCCCACAGATGCACAGAAGCAGATGTAGCTCTTCTCACATAGTCCTGCTTTGTCAACACCTGGCCCAGAGATGCCCACAGCAGTCCAGCCGCAGACCTCCTCACACGGCTCATATAGACCTCCTCACACGTCTCATATAGACCTCCTCACACGCCCGCTCTTTATTCAGAGCGCATCTGTGGGTGATGCTGGGCTTGATGCGCGTCACCTGCAGAAGTAACGGGAGGCGGGTGGTCAGTTTCTCTCTTTAACAATGTGGTGGTCCGGTGATGAGCCCCTGGGGTCCTCTTCAGGAAGGAGGCCTCTGTTTTCCCACCTGCCAATCTCTTGAGGGTTTACCAAGGCTAAAGACAGCTTCCCACCCAAGGTCACACCCTCCCGGAGCAGCCCCCAGCCAGGGACAGACCAGGGCAGATCAGCCCCTTCTTTATCCCCCCATGGGGTTGGCTGAGGCTTGAGGTTCCCACGAAGGCTGCATGATAGTCCAACTTCTCCCTCTGCCCATTTCGGCTTCCCCCTTCCCTCTCCCCAGCAACCCCGACAAAGCTCCTGCCTGCTAACCTCCAGCTCAGAGCCTGCTCCAGGGGAACCCCTGCCCCCCAGGGCTAGGAGCCCCAGGGAGGTGACACCTAAGGAGACAGAAGGACCAGATGCCTCGCGGGAACCCTTTCTTCTGTTTCCCATTTTGCCGCTAAGGCGCGGTGTCGTTGTGGTGTAGCCAATGGGCCTGTCTGGACCTCAGTTTCCCTCTCTGCACCCAGAGAAGGGTGTGGACTGGATCATCTCAGTGGCCAACAGGTTCTAAGACCACTTGATCTTAGGGAACTCAAGGGAGAACTGTGATGGAACCCACAACTTCCGCACTTTAGGGGATCTCCCCACCAACTCTGCCATCGCGGCAGGCATTAGGGCATGGTCCCTGCGACTCCTGGAGAGACTGTTCCCTGGGCCCAAGCTGGGAGCTCAGGAAGTCGTTTCCCAAGATTCACCCCCACCCCCTCTTCACTTTCCCCCACGGGAGCTCTCCCCACATCCCCAGCACCTTCCACCAGCTTGGCATGTCACGCACCAGGAGGGGGCTGTCAGAACCCCTGCCCCTCTCTTGGCCACAAGCCTGGTGACGACCTTTGCCCTAGTTGACAAGAGGGAGGTGCTGGGTGCCAGCGAGAGGCAGGAGGCTGCTCCATGAAATGCATGGATGTGTTTGTACTCAGGACTGGGGATGTAGGTGTGGACAGTGGTCCCCAACATTTTTGGCACCAGGGACCATTTTTGTAGAAGAAAATTTTTCCATGGATCGGCGTGGAGGTGGGGGAGTTGGTTTGGGGATGATTCAAACACACTATATTTACTGTGTACTTTATTTCTATTATGATTACATCAGCTCCACCTCAGACCATCAGGCATTAGATCCCGGAGGTTGGGGACCCCTGGGTACAGACTTATGTGGTCGTCAGACTCCAAATGCCAGGCGGCAGATCTCCCCTGCCCTCCCCCCTCGCCCTGCTCTAGGGCAGCTTTCGCATGGCTGCCAAAGAGCGCCAGCCCTTAGGCACGTCCAGCTGCCTGCAGACCTGGGAATGCCCGCTTCCTGGCACGCTGACCATGCCATGACCTTCACCATGCCGATCCCTTCTTTCCCGTCACATTAAGGGCCAGTCCCTCATCTCTCCAGGGCCAGCTGGGCAGCAAGCACCCAACCTTTAGCACTCAGCCTGTTTTTTTATAAGTGGAGCACGACAATCAGCATTAGATGGAGTCAGCAATATCCCCAAAGCCCACATGGCAAACCGACCGAGCAGTGAGGGGCTCAGGCTGATGGGCACTGGCCCTGGCAGGGCTCCCTGAGGGCAGGCACCCGCCCCTCTGTCCCCCCCGGGGCTGCCTGCAGCCCTTGACTCTGCAGTGCGCACGTCACAGACCTGAGCCATTGGTGAATCCCTTTCTCAGCACTTCTCCTCTTCACCTCTAGGGTCAGCTCCCTTTATGAAACCAGTGGTGCAGATCCCATCTCCCTCATCAGATGGGGTGCTCCAGGGGGCAGGAGCACCTTACAGACTGGGGCTCTCGGGGGACAAAGCTGTGTCCCCTCAGACTGGGGCTCCCTGAGGGCGGGGCTGTGTCTCCCCACAGACTGGGGCTCCCTGAGGCGGGGCTGTGTTTCCCCTCAGACTGGGGCTCCCTGAGACTGGGTTGTGTCTCCCCTCAGACTGGGGCTCCCTGAGACAGGACCGTGTCTCCCCTCAGACTGGAGCTCCCCGAGGCAGGGCTGTGTCTCCCCTCAGACTGGGGCTCCCTGAGGCAGGACTGTGTCTCCCCTCAGACTGGGGCTCCCTGAGACTGGGTTGTGTCTCCCCTCAGACTGGGGCTCCCTGAGACAGGACCGTGTCTCCCCTCAGACTGGGGCTCCCTGAGGCAGGGCAGAATGCTGAGTGAGGGGGATCCCACACCTGTTAGATCCTTGAGAAGGAAATGGCAACCCACTCCAGTATTCTTGCCTGGAAAATCCCATGGACAGAGGAGCCTGGCGGGCTACAATTCATGGGGTCACAAAGAGTTGGACACAACTTAGCGACTGAGCACGCACACATGGCTCATTGGAAAGCAGTCCTAGGAAGAGCCACGAGGAGTGGGGCAGTGAGGCAGGGGAGAGAGAAAGCTAGGAAGGAGTTTACGGATGAGGGGCTCACCCCTGTGGGAACCTGGTGCTCAGTCCTGGGGAGACCCTTTGAGACACTGTGAGGAGTACGCCTAAGAAATGTGCACTTGGAGGGGCAAGAAGTTTGATATTTATCCATCAACTCCTGTGCACTCTTGGTTGAGGGTCACTCCTAGGACAGTAAGTCCGAACACTTCCAACCTGCCTGTTCCAGCAATGGGGAAACACTCTAAGACAGAGAGACACAGGAAGGCACGGGTGGCCAGGGCAAGAGTTTCAGGTGACTTACTGGATAGCACAGGAGGATATGGTTGGCAGCACCAACAGCACATGAAAACGAAAACCAAACCACACACACACACACAAATGGCTATTGAGGTGTGGCCACCTGAATATCGCCAGGCATGTTGCAGTTAACATAACACCAATGGAACTCACACTTTCCCTTCCCATCAGCCAGCCCCCAAAGCTGCTACTTCTCTCACTTCACCACCTTTTGCAGAACCATCCAACCAGTTGATCCAAGCCATTGGTCTAACTTGCTAATGGATCCCTCACTTCCCCAGATCATGAAGCACAGAGTCCTTCATCCAGCTACTCTATCTTTGAACACCCCCGGGGAGGCCCACCATCTTCCATGTCTGCTTGGCTATGTCCTGTCACCCTCCAGAGCTTCACGGCTGTTTAGTGTTTGTTTTGTTTTGTTTTGTCTCCAGGAGGGCATTCCCTTCTTCCTTGACAAGACAGGTATTTATTTGCCAATCAGATAGCCTGGCTGGCAGCTTCCCACCAGGCCCCTTACCAAGGGAAGGACAGTGACCAAACCCCATCTTTCAGCCTGAATTCTAGGATCCCCACCCGGAGGAACTCTCTCTTGGAAAAACAAGATCCCCTCGCTAAACAATGCTAAGGTTTTTGTTTGGCATATCAACCCTTCCCCTCTTTCTGAGGCTCCCTGGGAGACATTTCTCTGTTTTCAGAACCAACGCTCCCTGTGTTTTTCCCAGGCAGCCAGAGTACTTCTATGTGACGGGCTCTGTGAATCAGCTAATGGGCTGAGCCTCCCTTTCCACTGATTTTCAGAAAATCAGCCAAATTCATGGCTCACCCTAGGCAAGTGTAAGGACTCAAATACCCCAATGCGAACTCCATTCATGATCTCATTTTATCTTTCCTATTTTGTTTTTTCCTTTTGTCCTGTTTCCTTCTACAATTAATTTGATTTGATTGTTTATGCATTTATCTAAGCTGCCTTTTTAAGACAAGGCAGATTACAAACACATAGAGATACACACATCAGCATGCAAACAGGTCTACCTCTTATTATTGTCAATAATGTCATCTCTTCCCAACCCCAAGACTACCCCAGACTGGTGCTCATGCATGGCTGCTACACAAATAATCTCCCTCTGGTAAAATGGCCTGCTTCTGGGTCTGACCCCCATTCCATCCTCCATGTGGCTGCCAGGTTCATCTTTCAAACATGTTAAGTTCCTAGGTCACTCTTCTGCTCAAAATTCTTCAGTAGTTCCCTCAACATCTCCAAGATAAATCTTTCTTTTTCCTCTCCAAAGACCTGGCCCCTGACTGCCTGCCTGTTTAGCCTCATTTCACATTCTTCCCTCTCCCTCCCCGTAACCCTCAACACACCCCAAATGACATTCCAGAAATCAAGAAAACACCAGACAGTCTTCCCTGTCCACCTGCCATACTCCTATTCATCCCTTGAGGTGCCACTCAAAACCACCTCCTCTGTGAAGTCCTCCCTGATTCCCCAGGCAGACTGTGAGATGCTCCAGCTATATGACTGATAGAATGTGAGGACGTCAGCCACAACATCAGACAAAAATGTGAGGAAATTCAGGACCCTACAGACTTGGATTCAAATGTCTTCCAAGCTAAAGCAGAAGATACTAAGATGTCTTAAGAGAGAGAGAAAAATATGGAAAGTCTAGGCAGGCAAGGAAGGAAGCTGGGTGGGTAAAGGAAGGTATGCATCCTTTCCCTCAACTCTTCTTAGAAGATAAAGTTAGTTTTGGATGTGATTCGAACACAGGAACAAGGATTGCACAAACCCAAATGAAAAAGAAGAACTCCCCCGCTGTCACAGAAGTCATCCAAAGACCAAACACATTTTTCATACGCTCTCGCACACAGCCACCATCTCCATGTCCACTCAGGAATCAGGGCTGGAAGCAACTGCAGTTCACAAAATCGTTTCAGTGTAACCTGAGTTATTGACCTAGTAACTTCCACTCTCCTGTAGGCAGTAACTCTGCTTGCCTGCAACAGTGATCCTCAAACATGAGCCCTGAGCCAGCAGCGTCAGCATCGCCCAAACTTGTGAGAAAAGGAGATCCTCCGCCCTGCCCCAGACCCACAGTTCAGAACCTCTGGGGTTGGGGCCCAGCAACCTGAGTGCTAGCAAGTCCTGCAGGAGATTCACATCCTTGGCTGCATATTAGAATCAATGGTGCTGATCCCCAGGGTTGAGCCCCAGTGCCTAGGGGATGTCTTTTCAACCCGAAGTAGTTTTATTTTTTAACAGCTTTTTAAAAAATATTATTTACTTATTTGACTGTGCTGGGTCTTAGTTGTGGCACACAGAATCTCCACTGCAGCATTCAAATTCTTAGTTGATGCATGTGGGGTCTAGTTTTCTAGCCAGGGATTGAACCTGAGCCCCCTGCATTGGGAGCGCAGAGTCTTAGCCATTGGACGACCAGGGAAGTGCCAACTTTAACTAGTTTTAGAAGAGATGGCAAAACAAATCAAATTCATGGCATTCATGTTTTCAGTTTAGTTAAGGAATACATTTTACAAACAAGGATAATGTGTGAGATTATTCGATGGATTTTTTTTTTGAAAATATGATCACTTAAGGAATCTCAGAAATTGGCGTTAAAATTGCAATTTGATTTTTTAATTGTTTATTATGCAGCATTCCAAACAAATACAAATGTTTATAGTATAGTCCTGTGATTCCCCATCACAGGCCCAGTTTCAACAACTGCCAACTCAGGACAAACTTTCCCTTCTTCATCCACTTCTCCCCTGGGAGCAAATCCCACATGTCATAGCACTACATATATACACACACACACACACACACACACACACACACACACACACACATATGAAGTGACAATGATGCCTTAGTAATGTCAAGTGTCCAGTGTTTGAATTTCTGTCTTATGAATGCTATAAACTGTTTTTATTTTAATCAAGAAGCAAATAAATTCCACACATAATGATTGGTTCTTTCTTGTGCAGTGCACAGTCACTCAGTCATGTCCGACTCTTTGTGACCCCTTGGACTGTAGCCCACCAGGCCCCTCTGTCCATGAGGAATCTCCAGGTAAGAATACTGGAGTGGGTTGCCAGGCCCTCCTCCAGGGCATCGTCCCAACCCAGGGATCCAACCCAGGTCTTCTGCATTGCAGGTAGATTCTTCTACCACCTGATCCACCAGGGTTCTTTCTTATAGTTTTTTAAATTGAATACTTCATTTCTCTTTTTTAAATTTCCTTGCAACTGATTTGTCTGAAGAAACTAATTTAAAACTAATAATTGATTTTAGGCCTGTGATTTTTAACATTGGCGTTTTAAAATCATTTATGTAAGTTTGGTGAAAATGTCACAATTAGCCTGATATTCATAAATTAAATGTAATCAATTTACTACAGTTATTTAAACACCTGGGAACCTTTTGTTGTTTAAGTTTTTCCTCTGAGGCATGTGATGGTCTTAAAGAGAAAAAAAATATATTAACTATATGAAGACAGTTAAAAATATTTAGCAAACCTAGCTAAGTGTGTAAATTGGATTCTTCAGAGAGAAATGTGTTCAACCTGAATTGATGGGGTGTTATTCAAAAGTCTCATGAAAGGTGATCATTTCACTTTACCTAAAATTTACTAGATTTGTAAATAAAACAAGCAAGCACTATAATTGAGTGTGGCAGTTGTGTTTAGTCACTAAGTCATGGTTGACTCTTTTTTTTTGTGTGTGTGTGACCCCATGGACTGTAGCCCGCCAGGCTCTTCTGTCCATGGAATTTTCCAGGCAAGAATACTAGAGTGGGTTGCCATTTCCTACTCCAGGGGATCTTCCGGACCCAGGGATTGTACCGGCTTAACAGGTGGATTCTTTACCACTGAGCCACCGGGTAGCTAATTTCAAAACATTTTGTCTTAAAAATCACAGATGTATAGAACACACTTTTGGACTCTGTGGGAGAAGGCGAGGGTGGGATAATCTGAGAGAATAGCATTGAAACATGTATATTATCAAGTGTGAAAGAGATCGCCAGTCCAGGTTGGATGCATGAGACAAGTGCTCAGGGCTGGTGCACTGGGAAGACCCAGAGGGAAGGGATGAGGAGGGAGGTGGGAGGGGGGATCAGGATGGGGAACACATGTAAATCCATGGCTGATTCATGTCAATGTATGGCAAAAACCACTACAATATTGTAAAGTAATTAGCCTCCAACTAATAAAAATAAATGAAAAAAAAAAAACATTTTGTCTTAAAAATCAATTTAAAACCTACACAGTTGTAAATAATCCTTTGTGCACAACTACACATGAGCCCATGCTGACATTCTCAGCCCACTTCAGTTACGATAATTACTGTATTATTAATAATGACCACGGCTTGTGCCCTTCCCTGTCTGCTTGCCGCCTTGTGAAGTCTGAGGGCTTTGCAAGAAGAGGCTCTCTGACCTGATGATTTCAGGCCCTGGACCCTGCCTGCAATGGGCTCTGGGAAGCCCGTCTGCCTTCACTGCTGCCCCAGATGCTGGAGTGCTGGCCAGCAGACCCTTCTCTTTCTCTGGGGACTCCTGCAGCTTCCCAGAGCCACTTGCCCAAGGTCATGCCCGGCTGGAGTGATGCCCAGTGCCTGATGCCTGGGGGTGGGGGCGAGGAAACAACTCTGAGTCACCAGAGCTCGCAGGGGTGGTCCAGGCTGCCTGCGGCCAGCATCCCAGCTCAGCGCCTCCTCCTCTGCCCAGGCGCTGACCCCCAGTGCGTGCGTGCTCAGTGCCTTACTTGTGTCTGACTCTCTAGGACCCCACGGACTGCAGCCCTCCAGGCTCCTCTGTCCACAGGATCTGCTCCAGCAAGAATCATGAAATAGGTTGCCATTTCCTCCTCCAGGGGATCTTCCCAACCCAGGGATTGGACCTGTGTCTCCTGTGTCTCCTGCATTGGCAGGCAGATTCTTTATCACTGTGACACCTGGGAATTCCACTGACCCCTAGGATCCCTCCTTAAGAAACATCCTGCATGCTGTTCTTTCCTTGAGAGCTTATTTCCTGGGACACTAGCCTGCAACCTTACCCACAGAGAGGAAAAGCAGGAGAGAATTATTCTCAGCTCAAAAAGAAAGTGCTGATTACAGGGTAAGAATTCAGGAGCTGCCCGACACGAATGTTCAGGAAGACGCCGTACTGGGCACAGATAACTGGCATTCTTAGCCCCCACATGGTGGGCACAGTCAGGGCCACATCTCCAGGTGGGAAGACCATTCATCAGAGGAAACAGGAAAAGCCAAGAGCACAGAACTAGCCAGACAAAGAGGGAAAATAGAGAGTTTGGAAGAGGCAGTGGATCTCCACTTTGACAGTATCTACACTTAATCATGTAAAGTCAACACTGTCAGGAAATTAAACACACACTGTGAGAGACCTCAAGGTGTAAAGATTAAATTTTACCATATCATGGCAATCTAACTCTTCTCAGCGTTTAACATGTGTTTTCCTACACTTCATCTTTTTATTATCTTTAACTTTACATTTGTATACCCTTAAATATTTCAATCCACTTCTTTGGACTACACAAGATATACATCATTTAAAAATACATTATTTCATCAAGTAGCCCAGACCCCCAAGATATAAAGAAGCATGACTCAAAAATAAAATAGAGGAGGGACAACTCTGAAAACTAAACTCACCTCCTGTGCAGAAAAGGGTCTCCCCCTTTATTTCACTTATTCCATGAACATGTACTTAATCCCAACAGTGGGTGTAATGTTACACTTGGTTCTGTGGGAAAATGGGTGAAAAAGGCAGAGTCTCAGGCCCAGTGAAGTTATGAATAAAGTTGCTAGATGAGCAAGGAAACATATCTTTCTTTTGTATTCCTTATAATTTAGTAGAAGAATTATTCTTGGTTCCATGGTAATAAAGTTGATATCTTTATCAACTTTATTCTTCATACATAATTCTTATCAATATATCATAATTCTTATCAACATAATTCTTCATACATATTTTTAAATTCTAAGAACTGCTATGAAACCAATGAATAACAGAATGAGATATATAGTAAGTGATGTGATTAAAGACTTATCCTGCACAAGGAAGCTACTCTAGATGGATTCCCTAGGTGCTTTTCTTAACTTTGGAAAAATCAAGGATACTTGAGTTTTATGAAGTTTTAAGAATATAAAAAAAGATTAAATGTCAGCTAACATTTTTGCAGGCAAATGCAGGCTAACTTTCACACCTGACAGACACCAGTCAGGAAAGCAAACTGGAACAATTCACTTTGGAAAAACAGATACAAAAATCCCGATTAAAAACTTAGGAAATAAAAACACCTTAAGAAAATTACTCATGAAACCCAAGCCAGGTTTAATCATGAAATTCAAACCATCATACAAAAATTAAAAGTCTCAATATAATTAATCATATTAGCATAAAACCCAAAATAGCAAGTGTTATTACATTACCTTTATATGTTCTGGAAATAACTTTGGCGTGTTTAAAAATCCATTTTGTGCAAATCAAAACTATAATCAGTAACACTCAACACTGGTCAGAATGGCCATCTTTAAAAGATCTACAAATAACAAATGCTGGAGAGGGTATGGAGAAAATGGGAACCCTCCTAAACTGCTAATGAGAACGTAAAGTGGCGCAGCTACAGTGGAGAACATTATAGCTGCTGCTGCTGAGTCGCTTCCGTCGTGTCCGACTCTGTGCCACCCCATGGACGGCAGCCCACCAGGCTCCTCCGTCCATGGGATTTTCCAGGCAAGGGTGCTGGAGTGGGGTGCCATTGCCTTCTCCGAGAACAGTATAGAGGGTCCTTTAAAAATAGAGCTACCTGCTGATGGGCATCTAGGTTGCTTCCATGTCCTGGCTATTATAAACAGTGCTGCAATAGCCTCCAACTAATAAAAATAAATGAAAAAAAAAAAAAATAGAGCTACCTGTTTGAGTTTCCTGAGCCACACAGCAAATTCCCATTGGCTGTCTATTTTACATATGGTAATGTAAGTTTCCCTGTTACTCTTTCCAAACATCACACCCTCTCCTCCCCTCTCCCCATGTCCATAAGTCTATTCTCTATGTCTGTTTCTCCATTGCTGCCCTGTAAGTAAATTCTTCAGTACCATTTTTCTAGATTCCGTATGTATGTTAGAATATGGTATTTATCTTTCTCTTTCTGACTCAACCTAGAGGGGTGGGATGGGGAGGGAAATGGGAGGGGGTTTCAAAAGGGAGGGGATATATGTATATCAATGGCTGATTCATGTTGAGGTTTGACAGTAAGCAAAATTCTGTAAAGCAATTATCCTTCAATTAAAAAAAAAAAAAAATAGAGCTACCAGGAGAAGGAAATGGCAACCCACTCCAATATTCTTGCCTGGGAAATACCATGGACACAGGAGCCTGGTTGGCTACAGTCCATGGGGTCACAAAGAATCAGACCTGACTAAACAACAGTATGACTCTTAGAAATAAGTTTGATATTCATTTTACATCTAGAAAATGAATATTAGTATTTCTCTGAAGAGGGGAGTAATTTATATGGCTCAGCTGCCTCAGGAGAGATGGCTTCTTACACACACTTTCAAAGAACTGAAAAAAAAAAAATCTTCTGTTAAAAAAAAAATAGAGCTACCATATGATCCAGCAATCCTACTCAACATATATCTGGATAAAACTGTAATTTGAAAAGATGCATGCCCTGCAGTGTTCATGGTAGCACAATTTACAATAGCCAAGACATGGAGATAACCTAAATGCCCATTGACAGGTGAAAGGATAGAAAAAAGATGTAGTGTATATACACTAAAGAAAACTACTCAGTCCTAAAGAGGGAAATAATGCCATTTGCAGCAACATGGATGGAACCACAGATTATCACAGTAAATGAAGTAAGCCAGAAAGAAAAAGACAAATACCATATGATATCACTTATATGTGGAAACTAAAGTGTGATGCAAATGAAGTAATTTACAAACGGAAACAGACTCACAGATATAGAGAACAAGTTTACAGCTACCAAAGGGGAAGGGGGAGGAATAAAGTAAGAGTTTGGGATTAGCAAATACAAACCACCATATATAAAATAGATGAGGTCCTACTGTGTAGCACAGGGAACTATATTCAGTATCCAATAAACCATAATGAAAAAGAAAGCTCCATTTTGTATACAATTCTAAGATTCAATGGGTAGCGTCTCTCTTTATTTTCAATGGATTATTCGTCTCATTTCAACCTACATATTTTGAGTGTTCGTTAAATACAAGGCACATTATACATGATGGAGAACTGTTAGAATTATACCCTTAAAAACAGAAAAAGAAAACAGAACCAAAACAAAGATGCCTTCTTCTTTGTATCTATTTAATAACTGTGCCAGAAGAGCCTGCAATAACTTGCAGGAAAGACAAGAGGGATGACAATAAAAGACATAAATAACAAAGGAATAAAAATGTTGTCTTTTGCTGGTGACCTAGAGAATCAAAAGAAATCAACCAAAATATTATTAGAAGTAAAAAATGAATTTTGTAGAGTTATGGGATATAACATGCAGCCTCAAAAATCAATTGTGTTGTCACAGACCTAGTACCACACTGAAAATAAAGTGAGAACAAAGAGCTCATTAACAGCAATGAAAAATTTGAATATCAACCCACACTGTGAGAGATTTATTCAAATAATGTTATAAATATTTAATGGCAAAAAGAAGACATTAATACCTAGAGAAAGAACCACATCGTGCCTAGAAACACCAAAGGCAGTGAAGTAACAGTGCACCTGTGTTTTCCTGGTGCTCCTTCGCCCCACTGGTGCTCCCTGTCTGTCTACCCAGGTGTGCTAACGTCACTGTAAACGGAGAACACAGTATGGCAGACACAGTCACCGGTATTGCTCTCTGCTTTGTCCATTTCCTCATCAGTGCCTCTGTCTGACTGTCCCAATTCTGATTCCCACTCATTGAATTTCAGGTCTCAGTTTCTGGCTCATTTTCTTGCTCATTCATTTTGAAGCATCCCTTCTTGGTGAGCCATCTATCAACCAATTGGGGGTTATCTTAACTGGCCAGCCTCCAGACACCCCTCTTCGGGTATTACTTTAGCCGGCAGTGCTCCCGGTACAGTTGGACAATATAGGTATGAGATTTAATGCAATTCAGATTCAAACTTCTGTGGGATAACATAGAGTGGAATCCAATTGGGAGAAAAAGTGGTGAAGAAACAATTTAGAAAAGGTGATAGGGACTTTCCTAGTGGTACAGTGGATAAGAAGGAGCCTGCCAATGCAGAGGATACAGGTTTGATCCCTGATCCCAAAAGATTCTACAAGCCTCGGAGCAACTAAAACCTGTGCGCTACAACTACTGAGCCCAAGCTCTAGAGCCTGCGAGCTGCAACTACTGAAGCCCATGTGCCTAGAGCCCGTGCTCCGCAGTAAGAGAAGACACTGCAATGAGGAGCCCATGTGCTGCAACAAAGAGTATCCCCCATTCGATGTAGCAATGAAGACCCAGTGCAACCAAAACTAAATAAATGCAAAAATGTTAAAAAGGTAATAAGGTATGCATGTATGTTTTATGAACTTTTCTCTTATACTTCACTATCAAAATATATATGAGAAAGAAAAATTAATTATGGTGAGCTAATCTGAGACAATAGCTTCAGAGAAGACAAATGGTGTTTTTCCAAGGTTACATGGGAGGTATGGAGAAAAGACAGGTTTTGAACTTGTATCTTTTGATACCAAAGACTGGGCTCTTAAGTGCTACTCTACAGACTCCACAGGGATCTGAGATAAATATAAAAATCCAATCCATAAAAAATATAGAAGAAAACATAACAGAATATTTATCTCAGTTCTGGGGAAAATAAATTTATGAATATTAAAAATGGAGGTTATCAATGGGAACAAGATGAATGTGTTGGCAATCCATAAAACCAAGGACTTTTGTACAACAAAAAGCAATAAAATAAATATCAGAAGAAAAGCAACAGAAAAGGGAAATATATTTGAATATAATCAGAAAAATTTATTGTTCAAAATGTATGAAGACTTGATAAACTATATAAAGTCGATACCCAGATTCTACAAAATAAGAGATAAGAAGAAAATGCTAACTCAAGGAAATTTAGACAGTAAATCATCTCAGGAAAAAGGTGCTCACACTATCAATTAAAGATATGCAGATGAAAACAAATTTAAGATGTAATTATACACATTCGATGAGTAAAACCAAGCAAATGATTTTTAAGGAGGTGGGAATGGGCTATTTTCACATTAGGCTTTCAACAGCTACAAGACTGTCTTAACCATAACTCACACAGGGTCTGTTACTGGCCCCTCAAAGCAGCTTGGGAGGGGCATGATTCATTCTACCTGGTCCAGACTTAGCACAGAAAAGGAAGTTAAGAGCCATAGATGCTAGACCATTTACGCTCATCATCATTGTCATCATTATTATTCACATGATTCATTTACCTACTTCCTGTCATCCTCCTCTTTATTGGGGTTATTGAACAATAGACTTTTCTGGAAAGAGCCCAGGGGGCTATAGCAACTGGGCATCTCTCAGGTTCTCAGGGAAGCTAGAGGTCAGGACAAGAAGAGCAAGGCAGAGGCAGAAGCGGGGCCCAAGAGCAGGTCACCAATCTGATGGGTCAGGGCCTGAGCCAGAATATAGTGAGAAGACCCAGGGCCATGAAAACCATGAGTGAAGATCCAGACACCCGGGATGTGGAAGACCGGGATATGGCTTGGATGTCTTACTCAATGGTAGCTTCACATTCCCCGTCTGAGTTCATTTAAAGGGGAAATTTGTGAAACACATAAACACCCAAGACTGCCCAGAACTCCAGACTGTTCCTCCTATCTATCCATTTGCACATGTATTTCTGGCTGCCTGGGATGCTGTGGCAATAACTACTGATCATTTGTGGTGCTTCCTAAGGAGCAAAGGGAATGTAAAATGAATCATGGAAGAAGGTAAGTTATAAATACCAGCTATGACCATATAACCAGATTCAGAAAAGAAGAGGCAAGGAATTAAGAGTACTTTTCCTCATTTTGGTATGAATATATTTTGCATCTATTAACCCATTTTCCCTCCTCCCATTCTATCATCTAAGTAAAAATGTATTAATAGTAGTTAATTTTATATTTCAGTGTCTGAGTTTCACAATATTAAAGAGAAGATATGACACAGACTGAAGGGAGTTAGCATAATGCAAAGATGGATAAAACATGTCTCTTCTTTTGAGGAGAGGGGTGGGGTGTTTTTAGTTGTATAAAAGACAGAGTTGCCTCATGTTAAGCAGAAGCTTGACTTTGCTATTGTCTATATTTGGAAAGTCAATAGAGTTATAAGAGCTCTCTATCCCCATGCTCTAACTTCCTTATATATTCCTGGCTTGTAAAGGTTAAAATGACGTGACTTAAGATATACAGAGGCATTTCAAATCAAAACCTCAATGAGGTACTATTAAACGCCAGTCAGAATGGCTGCTATCTAAAAGTCTACAAGCAATAAATGCTGGAGAGGGTGTGGAGAAAAGGGAACCCTCTTACACTGTTGGTGGGAATGCAAACTAGTACAGCCACTATGGAGAACAGTGTGGAGATTCCTTAAAAAACTGGAAATAGAACTGCCATATGACCCAGCAATCCCACTTCTGAGCATACACACTGAGGAAACCAGACCTGAAAGAGACATGTGCACCCCAGTGTTCATTGCAACACTGTTTATAATAGCCAGGACATGGAAGCAACCTAGATGCCCATCAGCAGATGAATGGATAAGGAAGCTATGGTACATATACACCATGGAATATTACTCAGCCATTAAAAAGAATTCATTTGAATCAGTTCTAATGAGATGGATGAAACTGGAGCCCATTATACAGAGTGAAGTAAGCCAGAAAGATAAAGACCAAATACAGTATACTAACGCATATATATGGAATTTAAAAAGATGGTAACCATAACCCTATATGCAAAACAGAAAAAGAGACACAGATGTACAGAACAGACTTTTGGACTCTGTGGGAGAAGGCGAGGGTGGGATGTTCTGAGAGAACAGCATTGAAACAAGTATACTATCAAGGGTTAAACAGATCACCAGCCCAGGTTGGATGCATGAGACAAGTGCTGAGGGCTGGTGCACTGGGAAGACCCAGAGGGATGGGATGGAGAGGGAGGTGGGAGGGGGGATTGGGATGGGAAACACATGTAAATCTAAGGCTGATTCATGTCAATGTATGGCAAAAACCACTACAATATTGTAAAGTAATTAGCCTCCAACTAATAAAAACAAATGGAAAAAAAAAGATATACAGAGGCATTTGATTAATGGTGTTTTATTTTTAGTAGTAGTATATTGGGATCAAATGCAAGTCTATCAGACACTATAAATAAAATATGCTAACACGTTTCTGACTGAGAGAGAGAGAAGGAGGGAGGAACAGAGATGTGAATGGATGTTAAGTCCTTACAGTGTGGACTGTGGTGGGTTTGTCCTGTGTTAACTTAGCTGTACTAGAAGTGCATTTCCTGAAATGCGTGGTCTGAGGCTCGAGTTGGTCACAAGAAAAATTGAGCAGTTTGCTAGGCAAAGGCAAGGATATCCAAGATGGTGGAGTAGAAGGACGGGTGCTTATCTTATCCTGCGAGAACTTGAAAATCACAACTCACTGCTGGACAACTGTCAACAGGAGAATGTTGGATCCCACCAAAAACAGATACCCCATGTCCAAGGGCAAAGGAGAAGCCCCAATAAGATGATAGGAGGGGCAAAATCATGATTAAGAATCAAATGCCATACCTGCCAGAGACACTCAGAGGGCTCAAACAAAACCTTGTGCGCACCGTGAGACCCCACAGAGACTGACCCAGACCTGCCTTTGAGTACTTGAGTGTCTCCTGCAGAGGTACAGGTCAGCAGTGGCCTGCAGGGGCAGGGGCTTTGGGTGCAGCAGACCTGGGTATGGCATAAGCTCTCTTGGAGAAGGTCACCATTAACCCCCCCATACAGCCACCAGAACTTACACAGAATAGGGGAAACAGGCTCTTGGAGGGCACAAACAAAACCTTTTGTGCACCAGGACCCAGGAGAAAGAAGCAGTGACCCCACAAGAGACTGACCCAGACTTGCCCATGAGTGTCCAGGAGTTTTCAGCAGAGGCGTAGGTCAGTGGTGGCCTGCTGCAGGGTCTGGGGCACTGAGTGTGGTACCTTTTGAAGGAGGTTGCAATTATCTTTATTATTTCCACCATCGTTTGACCTCAGGTCAAACAACAGGGAGGGAACACAGCCCCACCATCAACAGAAAATTGGATTAAAGGTTTACTGAGCACAGCCCCACCCATCAGAACAAGACCCAGTTTCCCCCTCAGTCAGTCTCTCCCATCAGGAAGCTTCTATAAGCCTCTTATCCTTCTCCATCAGAGGGCAGACAGACTAAAAACCACAATCACAGAAAACTAACCAATCTGATCACATGGACCACAGCCTTATCTAACTCAATGAAACCATGAACCATGTCGTGTAGGGCCACCCAAGACGGTTGAGTCATGGTAGAGAGGTCTGACAGAATGTGGTCCACTGGAGAAGGGAATGGCAAAGCACTTCAATATTCTTGCCTTGAGAACCCGGTGAACAGTATGAAAAGGCAAAAAGATATGACACTGAAGATGAACTCCCCAGGTCAGTAGGTGCCAAATATGGTACTGGAGATCAGTGGGGAAATAACTCTAGAAAGAATGAAGAGACAGAGCCAAAGTAAAAACAATACCCAGCTGTGGATGTGATTAGTGATAGAAGTAAAGTCCGATGCTATAAAGAGAAATATTGCACAGGAACCTGGAATGTTAGGTCCATGAATCAAGGCAAATTGGAAGTGGTCAAACAGGAGATGGCAAGAATGAACATTGACATTTTAGGAATCAGTGAACTAAAATGGACTGGAAAGTGTGAATTTAATTCAGATGACCATTATATCTACTACCGTGGGCAAGAATACCTTAGAAGAAATGGAGTAGCTATCATAGTCAACAAAAGAGTCCCAAGAGTACTTTGGTGCAATCTCAAAAATGATGGAATGATCTCTGTTCATTTCCAAGGCAAACCATTCAACATCACAGCAATCCAAGTCTATGCTCTGACCAGTAATACTGAAGAAGCTGAAGTTGAACAGTTCTATGATAGACCTTCAAGACCTTCTAGAACTAACATCCCAAAAGATATCCTTTTCATTATAGGGGACTGGAATGCAAAAGTAGGAAGTCAAGACATACCTGAAGTAACAGGCAAATTTGGCCTTGGAGTACAAAATGAAGAAGGCCAATGGCTAACAGAGTTTTGCCAAAAGAACGCACTGGTCATAGCAAACACCTTCTTCCAACAACACAAGACAAGACTCTAAACATGGATATCAGCAGATGATCAATAGCAAAATCAGATTGATTATATTCAAAGATGGAGAAGCTCTATATGGTCAGCAAAAACAAGACCAGGAGCTGACTGTGGCTCAGATCATGAACTCCTTATTGCCAAATTCAGACTTAAATTGAAGAAAGTAGAAAAAACCACTAGACCATTCAGGTATGACCTAAATCAAATCCCTTACAATTATGCAGTGGAAGTGACAAATAGATTCAAGGGATTGGATCTGATAGAGTGCCTGAAGAACTATGGATGGAGGTTCGTGACATTGTACAGGAGGCAGTGATCAAGACCATCCCCAGGAAAAAGAAAGGCAAAATGTCTGAGGAGACCTTAAAATAGCAGAGAAAAGACCAGAAGCTAAAGACAAAGGAGAAAAGGAAAGATATACCCATTTAAATGCAGAGTTCCAAAGAATAGCAAGGAGAGATAAGAAAGATTTCCTCAGTGATCAATGCAAAGAAATAGAGGAAGACAATAAATTGGGAAAGACTAGAGATTTCTTCAAGAGAATTAGAGATACCAAGGGAATATTTCGTGCAAAGATGGGCACAATAAATGACAGAAATGGTATGGACTTAACAGAAGCAGAAGATATTAAGAAGAGGTGGCAATAATACACAGAAAAACTACACAAAAAAAGATCTTCATGACCCAGATAACCATGAGAGTGTGATCATTCACCTAGAGCCAGACATCCTGGAATATGAAGTCAAGTGGGCCTTAGGAAGCATCACTATGAACAAAGCTAGTGGAGGTGATGGAATTCCAGTTGAGCTATTTCAAATCCTAAAAAGATGATGCTGTGAAAGTGCGGCACTCACTATGCCAGCAAATATGGAAAACTCAGCAGTGGCCACAGGACTGGAAAAGGTCAGTTTTCATTCCAGTCCCAAAGAAAGGCAATGCCAAAGAATTCAAACTACCACACAATTGCACTCATCTCACACGCCAGTTAAGTAATGCTAAAAATTCTCCAAGCCAGGCTTCAACAGTACATGAACTGTGAACTTTCAGATGTTCAAGCTGGATTTAGAAAAGGCAGAGGAACCAGAAATCAAATTGCCAACAACCGTTGGATCATCGAAAAAGCAAGAGAGTTCCAGAAAAAACATCTATTTCTGCTTTATTGACTATGCCAAAGCCTTTGACTGTATGGATCACAACAAACTGTGTAAAATTCTGGGAATACCAGACCACCTTACCTGCCTCCTGAGAAATCTGTTTGCAGGTCAAGAAGCAACAGTTAGAACTGGACATGGAATAACTAACTGGTTACAAATCAGGAAAGGAGTGCGTCAAGGTTGTGTATTGTCACCCTGCTTATTTATCTTATGTGCAGAGTACGTCATGCAAAATACCAGGCTGGATGAAGCACAAGCTGGAATCAAGATTGCCGGGAGAAATATCAATAACCTCAGATACACATATGACAGAAATGGTATGGAAGTGAAGAACTAAAGAGCCTCTTGATGAAAGCAAAAGAGGAGAGTGAAAAAGTTGGCTTAAAACTCAACATTCAGAAAACTAAGATCATGGCATCTGGCCCCATCACTTCATGGCAAATAGATGGGGAAACAATGAAACAGTGACAGACTATTTTGGGGGGCTTCAAAAGTCACTGCAGATGGTGACTGCTGCCATGAAATTAAAAGACACTTGCTCCTTGGAAGAAAAGCTATGACCAACCTAGACGGCAAATTAAAAAGCAGAAACATTACTTTGCCAACAAAGGTCCGTCTAGTCAAAGCTGTGGTTTTTCCAGTAGTCATGTATGGATGTGAGAGTTGAACTATAAAGAAAGCTGAGCACCAAAGAATTGATGCTTTTGAACTCTGGTGTTGGAGAAGACTCTTAAGCGTCCCTTGGACTGCAAGGAGATCCAACCAGTCCGTCCTAAAGGACGGAAAAAAGTCTTGAATATTCATTGGAAGGACTGATGCTGAAGCTGAAACTCCAATACTTTGGCCACCTAAGGAGAAGAACTGACTCATTTGAAAAGACCCTGATTGAAAGTGGGAGGAAAAGGGGACGACAGAGGATGAGATGGTTGGATGGCATCACCGACTTGATGGACATGAATTTGAGCAAGCTCTGGGAGTTGGTGATGCACAGGGAAGTCTGGCGTGCTGCGGTCCATGGGGTCACAAAGAGTCGGACATGATCAACCAACTGAACTTAACTGAGTTTTCAAGGAAAATAGTCCTGCTTCCTCTCTGAAGGTCATTGTGGGTGGGTCTGCTTCTTTGGTTGAATCCTGACTGGTAAGAGTCCCCTCCCTGTGGCATCTAGCATATTGCTCTCTGTCGATAGGGCCAGGGACTGATTCTCCCCCCTGTTTCCATAAGGAGGACTCTCACTTCATTCTCTATGAAGACTGAGTGTTGGAATGATTACAACTGACATTTCTTCCCTTTGAGAGGGTAACAGGCAGGAAGGCCACTGGTCTCCAAATGGAGGAAATGGGCTGCAAGTGTCAGACATTTTTTTTCTCTCTCTTAAGGGGCAGGAGAAAACAAACTAATGTTACATTTTTCCCCCCTTCTCTATACAAATTTAAAAAGAGGTTTCTCTTAAAATTCTGTGTTGCCATAATGACACCTGGTTCCACCTGAACTTAACTTTTCTCAAATCTTGAGCTAATCATTGCACTTTTCTTATGGAAATGTTTGTCTTAATCTATGTTAATATGCTGTGTATTTACCCCAAACTCTGCCTTCAAGTAGGTTCTGCCTAAAGGCTCAGAACTGACTTGACAAACCAGTATGTTATACTCGCACATTATTCTCCTAATCTATGTTAATGAAACTATATATTTGTATGAAAATCTGCCTTTCTGCAAATTTCATGTCAATCATTTTATGGCGCTGGATGATTCACAAGGTGCCAAGATTATCTCAAAATACATCTTGTGGATGATGGGCCTGGTGCCATTCTCTGAGTTTTAAGACATTGCCTTTCTTTAATTAGCAGACTGCTAGGAAAGGGCAACCCACTCCAGTATTCTTGCCTGGAAAATCCCATGGACAGAGGAGCCTGGTGGACTACAGTCCATGGGGTCACAAAGAGTTGGACACGACTGAGCAACTTCACTTTCACAATCTTAGTAGCTATATAACATCCAGCTAAAGACTAGTAGGGGGGCACTCTTTCTGCCCCCTTTGGATGTCCAAGTCAGAAGCTTTCTCTATCTCTTTTATACTTTAATAAAATTTTATTACACAAAAGCTCTGAGCAATCAAGCCTCCTCTCTGGCTCCGGATTGAATTCTTCTCCTCCGGAGGCCAAGAATCCTGGCGTCTTCCGTGGCTCAGCAGCAACCTTTCATCTTCATCTTGTTTAGACCCCTCCCCCACAGAGAGGAGCAGCCAATCTGATTGGCGAGCACCAGACATCCTTTGACCACAGTCCCACAGCTGGGTAAGGTCAGTGTCAAAAGGCCACTGCTCACCTGGGGCACATTCCCTTACCCTCTCAGACAAACACACTTAGACTAAAGATACCCTTCTCCTACTCTTCCTGCCCCATCTGGCTTCAGCGAAGAAAAGAGAGGTTCCACGTATAAATTCATGATGAAGGATAAAAGATTCTGCCACCTTGTCCTATGTAACAGTTAGTGTAGACAGGAGGGAGGGAGGGAGTGTGTGAGCATGTGTGTGTGTGAATCAACATTTGTTTAGCAGCTAATAAACATAAAAGGTGATCAACAAAATTAAAAAGTGTTCTATTGTCTCTAGGTTTCAAAACAGCAGACATCAGCTTATTTCTTTCTTTAAGAAAAAAAAAAATCTCTTCTGCTGCAGCAGGAAGATAGCAGTGCACTGTTCATCATAACCTTTTGGAGTTTTCATTGAGCTTTTTTTAGTATTGAAAATAATGCACCTTCAGAAAGAAGCTTAGTAAGCTTGACTGCTGGTTTATTTATATCAAGTGATAGAGATTTTTAAATTGTGAAATAGATCATACATACCGGAGAGCACAAAGAACATAGTTACTATAATATGGTAAACCAACTATACTTCAATAAAAAATAAAATGTCTAAGGTATAGTTTAAAAAATCATTATGGGGTTATTTAATGTTAAGAAAGGCCAACACCTTAGACCAATAGTCCCAACTTTTTTGGCAACAGGGACCAGCTCTGTGGAAGATAATTTTTCTATGGTCCTGGTATAGGGGGACAGTTTCTGTTTCACCCATCACTCACCTCCTGCTGTGAAGCCCAGATCCTAACAGGCCACAGACGGCAACCAGTCCATGGCCCAGGATTAGGGACTCCTGCCTTAGAAGCCCTTGTGAATTACTCCCCAATTGTAATAGTCCCCCACCCGCAGAGGTAACCATTATACTGTTCTTTTAATCATTCTTTGTTTTTGCTTTTGCCACCCATGCATCTTCTATTAACAGAGTCAGGCACAAATCTAGCTAGTATCAGGACAGAGCAATGTGGCTTCTGTTAGATGAAAGCTCCTAAGAAAAACCAAGCTGAACTGACTCTTTTGATCAGAGTCTGGGAGCGGTTAACTGGGGACACAGGTAATGCGAGCCAGAGAAGGAGAAAAGCTGGGACAAACTCAGCAGAAACTTCCATCTGTAGATTCGAAAGAATAAGGTAAGCAGCTGGGATCCTTACACATGAGCTGCCTGTATCTGGACAAATGATGTCTATGCCTGTGGTGCAGCTGTTGTCACAGGATCTCCATTTATTATATTTGCCTCTGTGATGGGTCTCCTTTATATCTCATCTTCCTCTTTCTGAATCTATTCTCTCTTTAGTGAAGCACAACACACAGCTCATTGTGGAGAAAGGATGCAGAGAAAGTCCATTTTTTGATACTCTGAATATCAGAAAATATCTTCTCTGCCCTCACTCTTGGATAAGTTTGGCTGCAAGGAGAGTTTGATTAATCAGTTACAACTTGCCTCAGTCTTATGTCAATGATAACATGCTTCACTGAGCACACTTATGCAAGGATATCCACTGAAAGTCCATCAGTAGCCAACTTAGGCAGTGAAGTCTTGCCTAAGTTAATTCTTGCCAAGCCTAACACAGCTTACTCCCTTCTCTAAAACCATTACAATCCCCACATTATCCCTGACTTCAAAACTTTACATAAGTCCAGCCATCTTTGTGCGGATAAATTATTCCTAAATAGTGTAACTTTTCATTACTTAAGCTAATAATGAAGCAAGCCCCTGTGCATAACTACCTAATCACATACACTTTCACCCCTAGATGTCACTATTATTTTTTATTTTAATCTTTTTTTTAAAACTGTTTACCACCTATGCATGTACACCTAAACTAAGTATCAGGCACCAGCCTAGCTACAGAAGGAAAAGAGTAACGTGGCCTCTGTTACAAGAAGGCTTCCAGGAGAAGCTGAGCTGGGTGGGGTCTCTGGGCCATAGCTTTTTGTCTCAAATGTTAAGGGGCAGCCTTTTTCTTTCACATAACTATGGGATTGAAAAACAATGACCCAGTGCTCACTCACACTTATGATCACTCTCACATCAGAAAAGGATGCCTGTATGATGTGTGATTGCTTACAGTTTCTGTTGGTCCCATTTGAGGTTCTACCCTTCCAAAATCCCTGGGTTGCTGGCCCCAGTCTTGGTCTTCCTTAGCTTAAAACTCCCCTTCCAACTCCATGCCAAATCTAATAACACCTTCTGGAAACCCTTCAACTCTTCACAGGGCAAGAGCAGTCAGTCATCCAAAGAGAAAGAGTGCTGAATGGGTAATCAGGACCCTTGGGTTCAAGTTCTAGTTCAACAAGTGATTAGTGAAGTGACCTTAAGCACGGGCCTTCATGTTCCTCACTGTGCTTCTGTTTTCCTGTCTGTGAAATAAATCTTGGACGAAATCAATAGCTCCCCACCTTGGCTGCACATGAAAATCACCAGGCAGTTATTTTTAAAACACTGACTTCTGAACTCTACCCTAACCATTTAAACCAAACCTCCGAGGACAAAGTCTGGGCTTCAGTATTTAAATCTCCCATGTGAGTCTAACATGCATCCAGGATTGAGAACCTGTACCAGCTGACCTTTGAGGGACTGTTCAGTGCTCACATTGGGCCTTCTAGGAAGTACTGTGATACATCACTGAATAAGTTGGAAATTATGTCAGTAGGACTCTGTTTGTTGGGTTTCTAAGAGAATAAGAAGCAAGTAAAAGGCACAACGCAAGAACATCTATGATGCAATTTGTCTATATGACAGATATCGATGAGCAGTATGCATAATGGAAGCTTGTAGAAATCAATGAACACAAAGTGCAGATTGCAATCTTTTCTCAACCATGCCTGCAACTGGTGACTGTAGTTGTAAGTGATAAACATGGTGGGTAACATCCATTAATCACCCTCTAGCTTACAGAGGCTGTATGTGTTGGGAGATGGGGGCAGTTCCAGCTTGTAAGAACCTCAGTCTAAGCAGCTGAAAGACATTGTGACCACATCTCCAGGGTCCAGGGTCCCTTCTGAAGCAAAGTTGGAGCCCAGATATCATTAAAGACATCATCCTTGTTCAGTTCAGTTCAGTCGCTTGTAGTCAACACTAATTAACAGGGCTCCCCAGTGTTTGGCTCTGATGCCAGGAATGGGCAGACCTTCAAGGGCCATGTCTGAACTCTGTGATTTTGCCCCCATGAATCTTTTTTTCCAAAAGAGGTTTCTTGGGAGAAATTCCATGCTTCCTGCTGCTGCTATCCTTGAAGTGTTTCTGTTATCAGCCCATCTTGCAACCAGGTTGTTTGGCTATTCTTTTGATTTTTTGTGAGCTGTACCACCTTCCTTCACACAGAGTTTCTTTTTTAGTTAACAATTTCTATTTCTTGCAGCCAAAAGAATCTTAACTATTGTAGCTCCCATTCTTAAATTTCCTGACCCAGGGATTGAACCTGGGTCTCCTGCATTGCAGGCATTACATCTGAGCAACCAGGGAAGCCCTTAAATAATAATAGCTTCCACTTATTGAATATCTGATATTCATCAAGTACTTAACTATGTTATTACTAATTCTAAAAACAACCCTGTGCCAGAGTTGCCCAAGAAAGTCAAGAAAACTCAAGAAAATTGAGTTTTGAGTAATTTGCTCAAAAACATAAAGCTAGCAGTCAGCATAACCAGGATTTGAACTCACTTCCAACTTTTTGAAAATGCTATTTTTTTGCTCTTCCATGCTAAATTTTTTTTTTTTTTTTTTTTTACTATCTAATAACTGGTCCTTTCTGCTACCAACTTCTACCCATATCCAAACTAACTCATACTAGTCACTGAGTACATCTCACAAAGAGGATGGAGAAGGGCATGGGAGATTAATCTATGGTCCACGAGCGTCTGTGTTTTTTATTGATGACAGGAGCTTGCTGGGGTCAGAACCAGGCTCTTGGCACTAAGGGCTTCAGGATGCTCAGTCAAAACTAAACATGGAGATGATAGGAACAAAAATCCCTGCTCCTGAACTTCAGCAAATGAAGATTCAGCCTCAGGAAACCTGCAAATTAGTTGGACTTCCCAGGATAGATGTGGATGAGCGTCTTGTGACTGATGAAGAATGTGGCTAGAAAGGACCATAAGAGTCATTTCCTTTTAACTTCTTCTTCTTCTTTTTTTTTTTTTTTTTCATTTGGGAGAACCAGGGTCCAGGGAGGGGAGGACTGAGAAGGAAAGTGTGGCCAGGTTTCTCACCAACGTGGTGGCTAAGGCAGTCTGACCTTTTCATCTATGTTTTTTTCCCTCTGGTTGATCCCATCATCTGTCACCTTAGTATCCCTATTTGTGATAGTGATCCAGTTTTTGAAAGGGAGTCAGATTTAGAAACTGGCTTGTCTTTGTCCCCCATGATCTGAGTGTATATACTTGTACCAGGTTTTGTCCTCAAGACACGCAGGCTCTGGGAAGGAAGTCTACATCCTCCCACGTGGAGATCCTGTGATCATCCTTTACTTTCTCTCTGGGGATGCTCATTATTAGATTTCTGAAACACAGGTGTTCAGAAGTGAGAGAAAACTGATGCAGTGGCATCCGAGAATCCCAGAAGGGGCTAGGTTTCAGGTGGACACCCTCGGTGTCACAGGTGACATTCCCCTGATGATTACAAGCTGGCGATGCTGCTTAGGGAAGCCAGCCCATCAGTCTGTCTGCCTCAGATGTTGGCAGTTGTGGAAGCCCCCTGTTGTTGTCCAGAGACCCGAGGATGCACAAACTTCTCCCTGGTGAAACCACCCACCGCTTCCTTCAAAGTGGCCCTGCTGATCAGAGGGGATTCCCAGACTTGGAGGAAGGAGCATGAGACCTGAGGTGGTTTGTGGTGCCTCACATCACTGATTTCAGCATGTCTGTGGCAGACAGATCCTGCCTCAGGGTACCGAGGAAGCCTCTGCTTTCTGCCTCCAGGCTTTCTTCAGGGCTGCAGGACTTAGTCCACACATGAGCACAGCCTGGAAGTGCTGGAGAGTTAGTAATCCAATGGGCAACTCAACTACTGGAGGACAGAGCCAGTGAACAGGTATCCCAGCTATTGATCTTTCTAAGGGACAATTCTGAGGTATATTCTACATGGTTCCCCAGGCTGACCCTAGCAGGACTGAACCCCAGTTTTCCACAGTGGTCCCCAGCTCACTCAGTAATTCAATCTTTCAAAAACATTGTAGCAAATTACACACACACACACACACACACACACACACACACGTATGGGCTCCCCAGATGGCGCGATGGTAAAGAATGCCTGCCAGTGATGGAGATGCTGATTCAATCCCTGGGTTGAGAAGATCCCTTAGAGAAAAAAATGGCAATTCACCTCAGTATTCTTGCCTGAAAAATTCCTTAGACAGAGGAGCCTGCCAGGCTACATACAGTCCATGGGGCCCCAAAGAGTCAGACATGACTGAGTGAGCACGCACTCAAACACACACATATATGGACGTAAAATGACGATTAAAATGGTATACTCTGTTTATATACATTTATATTATATTTTGGGCTTCCCAGGTGGTGCTAGTAGTATAGAACCTGCTGGCCAATGCAGGAGACTTAAGAGATGTGGGTTTGAGTCGGGAAGATCCCCTGGAGAAGAGCATGACAATATATACTATTTATATATTTATTTATATTATATATTTCAATAAATGATAAAGTATACCATTTTAACCATTTTAAGTGTACAATTCATTGGTGTTAATTACATTCACAATGTTGTGCCATCATCACCATTATCAATTTCCAAGCCATTTTCATAATAATTCTGCATGTTAAACCAGAAATCCCTCAACCCCTTCTATCCCCAACCCCTGATAACCTCTAATCTCCTTTCTGTCACTAGGAATTTATCTAAAATATCTCGTATAAGATGAATCATGTTTGTCCTTTTGTGTCTGGCTTATTCCACTTAGCATAAGGTTTTCAAGATTCATCCATGTTGTATCAATAGCATGAATCAGAACTTCATTCTTTTTATAGCTGAATAATATTCTACTTGCATGTAAAGACCACATTTTGTTTATCCATTCGTTTTCTGATGGACACAGATTATTTCCATCTTTTTAGGTACATATACAGGAGTGAAATTCCTGAGTCATATGGTGACTCTATATTTAAATTTTTGAGGAACTTCCAAACTGTTTTCCATAGCAACTGAACCATTTTGTATTTCCACCAACAATGTTTAAGAGTTCTAATTTTCTGCATTCTTATTATTGTCATCATAGTAGGTGAATAGTGGTGTATCATTGAGGTTTTATTTGTATTTCCCTAATAACTAATGATTAGCACCTTCTCCTATGCTTATTGGCCATTTGTATATCACCTTTAGAAAAATGTCTAAGTCATTTTTAATTAGGTTGTCTTTTTTTTTGTTGTGTTTAGAAGTTATTTATATATTTAGTAATTAAACACTTAGGCAATATATGGTTTGCAAATCTTTTTTTCTCATTCTATAAGCTGTTTTTTTACTTTGATAATGTCCTTTGCATGAAAGCGTTTAGTTTTGATGAAGCCCAATCTGTATACTCTTTTCCTTTGTTGCTCATGCCTTTGGTGTAATGTCTGAGAATCCATTGCCAAATCCAAAGCCATGAAGATTCACCACTTTCTTTTTCTCTAAGTGTTTTATGATTTTAATTATTACATTAGGTTACTGATCAACTCTGAGTTAATTTTTATATAGTATGAGGTAGGAGTCAAACTTCATTTGTTGCCATTTGGAAATCCAGTTTTCCTACCACCATTTGTTAAACTGACTATTCTTTCCCCTTGAGTGAATTTGGTACCCCTGTTGCAAATCAACTGACTATAGATAAATGGGCTTATTTCTGGACTCTCAATTCTATTCCATCTATTCTTAAAATAATACCACTCTGTTTTATTTACTGTAGCTTTTTAGTATATTTTGAAATTGGAAAATGTGTCTTCCAACCTCATTCTTTAAAAAAAAAAAAAAAAATTGGTTTTGGCTATTCAAGGCCCTTTGCAGTTCTATATAAATTTGAGGATCAGCTTTTCCATTTCTGCCAAAAAATTTTTTGAAAGGGATTGTGTTGCATAGTACTGCCATCTTAACAATATTAAAGCTCCCAGGTCATGCACAAAGCATGTCTTTCCATTTATTCAGGTCTTCTTTAATGTTTTTCAGCAACTTTTTATAGTTTTCAGTGTATAAGACTTTTACCTCCTTGGTTAAATTATTCCTCAGTATTTTAGTCTTTTAGATACTATTATAAATGAAGTTGCTTTCTTTTCAGATTCTTCATCGCTGGAATAGAGAAACACAACTGATTTTTGTTGTGTTGATTTCATTTCCTACAAATCTACTGAATTTGTTTATTGCTTCTATTAGCTTTCTTATTGTTTCTTTGGGATTTTCTGTATATAGTATAAGTCATCTGTGAATAGGAATCTTCCTTACTAATTTTGATGCTTTATATTTCTTTCCTTGTTTAATTGCTTTAGCTAGAACTTCTAGTACAGTGTTGAACAGCAGTGATGAAAACAGGCATTTTTTTCTTTTTCCTGATCTTAGAAAACATTCTGTCTTTTACCATCCAGTATGATGTTAGCTGTGAATTTTTCATAAATGCTCTTTATCATGTTGAGGAAGCTCCTTTTCATTTCCAGTTTTCTGAATTTTTATCATGAAAGGATATTGGATTTTGTCAAATATATTTTCTGCATCAATTAGATGATCATCTGGGCTTTTCCCTTCATTCTATTAACATGGTTTATTACATTGATTGATTATCGTGTGCTAAACCTTTAAATGCAGAGTTCCAAAGAATAGCCAGGAGAGATAAGAAAGCCTTCCTCAGTGATCAGTGCAAAGAAATAGAGGAAAACAACAGAATGGAAAAGACTAGAGATCTCTTCAAGAAAATTAGAGATACCAAGGGAACATTTCATGCAAAGATGGGTTCGATAAAGGACAGAAATGGTAGGGAGCTAATGGAAGCAGATGATATTAAGAACAGGTGGCAAGAATACACAGAAGAAATGTACAAAAAAGATCTTCATGACCCAGATAATCACAATGGTGTGATCACTCACCTAGAGACAGACATCCTGGAATGTGAAATCAAGTGGGCCTTAGAAAGCATCACTAAGAGCAAAGCTAGTGGAGGTGATGGAATTCCCGTTGAGCTATTCCAAATCCTAAAAGATGATGCTGTGAAAGTGCCACACTCAATATGCCAGCAAATTTGGAAAACTCAGCAGTGGCCACAGGACTGGAAAAGGTCCGTTTTCATTCCAATCCCTAAGAAAGACAATCCCAAAGAATGCTCAGACTACCACACAACTGCACTCATCTCACACGCTGGTAAAGTAATGCTCAAAATTCTCCAAGCCAGGCTTCAGCAATACGTGAACCGTGAACTTCCAGATGTTGAAGCTGGATTTAGAAAAGACAGAGGAACCAGAGATCAAATTGCCAACATCTGCTGGATCATCAAAAAAGCAAGAGAGTCCCAGAAAAACATCTATTTCTGCTTTATTGACTATGCCAAAGCATTTGACTGTGTGGATCACAATAAACTGTGTAAAATTCTTCAAGAGATGGGAATACCAGACCACCTGACCTGCCTCTTGAGAAACCTATATGCAGGTCAGGAAGCAACAGTTAGAACTGGACTGGTTCCAAATAGGAAAAGGAGTACATCAAGGCTGTATATTGTCACCCTGCTTATTTAACTTATGTGCAGAGTAAATCATGAGAAATGCTGGGCTGGAAAAAGCACAAGCTGGAATCAAGATTGCCAGGAGAAATATCAATAACCTCAGATATGCAGATGACACCACCCTTATGGCAGAAAGTGAAGAGGAACTAAAAAGCCTCTTGATGAAAGTGAAAGAGAAGAGTGGAAAAGTTGGCTGAAAGCTCAACATTCAGAAAACTAAGATCATGGCATCTGGTCCCATCACTTCATGGCAAATAGATGGGGAAAGAGTGGAAACAGTGGCTGACTTTATTTTTTTGGGCTCCAAAATCACTGCAGATGGTGATTGCAGCCATGAAATTAAAAGATGCTTACTCCTTGGAAGGAAAATTGTGACCAATCTAGATAACATGTTAAAAAGCAGAGACATTACTTTGCCAACAAAGGTCCGTCTAGTCAAGGCTATGGTTTTTCCAGTAGTCATGTATGGATGTGAGAGTTGGACTGTGAAGAAAGCTGAGCACCAAAGAATTGATGCTTTTGAACTGTGGTGTTGGAGAAGACTCTTGAGAGTCCCTTGGACTGCAAGGAGATCCAAACAGTCCATCCTAAAGGAGATCAGTCCTGGGTGTTCATTGGAAGAACTGATGCTGAAGCTGAAACTCCAATACTTTGGCCACCTCATGTGAAGAGTTGACTCATTGGAAAAGACCCTGATGCTGGGAGGGATTGTGGGCAGGAGGAGAAGGAGACGACAGAGGATGAGATGGTTGGATGGCATCACTGACTCAATGGGCATGAGTTTGAGTTAACTCCGGGAGTTGGTGATGGACAGGGAGGCCTGGCGTGCTGCGGTTCATGGGGTCGCAAAGAGTTGGACACGACTGAACAACTGAACTGAACTGAAACCACCTTTGCATTCCTGGGATAAGTCATATTTGGTCATAGTGTATCAACTTTTGAATATTCTGTTGGATTTGAACTGCTAATATTCTGTTGAGTATTCCTGCATCTATAGGCATGGGAGATATTGGTCTCTAATTTTTTGTGTGATGGATCTTTATGTAGCTTTATTATTATGTAATGCCAGCCTCAAAAACAAATTAGGAAATGTTTCCTCTTTTTTCCTATATTTTGGGATATTTTGAGAAGGATTGGTATTTATTGTTCTCTAAATGTTTGGTAGAACTCACCACTGAAGCCATCAGATCCTAGACTCATAATGTCCTATTTATTAGTTTTCCCTTATTCCAGTCTTTCTCTCCCTATTTCCTCACTTCGGCAACCTAGGTTCATCTCCCAAACAAATTTACTGCACCCAAAACTTCTTTCAGCCTCTGCTTTCAGGGGAATCCAAGCTAAAACAAGATATAATGAAATTCAGAGGTTTTATATGAAGATGGAAATGTTGTATGAAAGAATACTGACTCATTGGACAATCCAGGGAGATGGAGAGAAGGGGAAAGGGGTTTTCTATCCAACACTGGTGAAACAGGTATTAATATAATGGATTGGAGATGCAAGAGAGGATGCTGAGATGTTCAGGAAGACTGGATCCAACAAGATGAGAAATAGCTGGATGAGTTACTTCAGAGTGAAAGAGCTGGAAAAGGGGTCAGAGCATATTAAAAAGAAAAAAACAATAGACCATATAAGAGGAAGAAAGTGGAGAAATGAAGAACATACTGGTCAAGGTGGAAGACTCAGTACCCAGTCACTGAACAAGGCAAGGAATAAAGGCTAGTTGAGGAATTTCTATGGGCAGAGAACAGGATGAGCTGGTGGGCATGGATGGGGTTGTGGCAGCCCTGAGAATATGCCCTGCAGACCTCCAACTGCAGGGAGCTTAGCTGTCTAAGGGCCCCCACTGCTATGCTCTGAAATCCAGTATCATGTTTGCACCAGGGCAACGGTCCATGGTTCAGTGGGCTGCTCCCGCTCCATGACTGAGTGCAGCGGGATACTCAGGTTAGCAGGTCCCCGAGAGACCCAGACACCTCTGATAGGGGATTTTGGCCTGAGAACAACCTTGCCAAACCCCCTTTAGCGTGCATAGAGGCCTAGGGTGTTCCAGCCAACCTCCCTTCTCTCTTTCCTTCCTTCATCATCAGTTTTACTTTGCAGTCTGAGGACTCTCCTAGTCTTTACTGGCTCCCTCCTCATTTTCTCCTTTAGTGTCTCCCCTACTAAAATCCTTGCACATTTAATTCCATCCTAGCACCTGCTTTTTTAAGGACTTGAACTAGACATTGTCTATGACATATCCATTTTGACCCAAGGTTAAAAGGTGGACCTGGTGTGCAGGCAGAAAGGGGCCATGCTTCATCAGGCACCTTGGGGAGCAAGGAGACTCTGATGGTCTGGGACAGGGTTGGGGGCGGGGGGTGACCCAGCAAGAGAGGGCAGTGGGAGGACAGTCCCAAGGACAGAGGGAGATGAAGAACCAGTACCTGGGAGGACCCTGGAAACAGCACGGCTGAGACAAGCCCATTGAATGCATGAACTGGTGCTAAGTCATTTGGGTGACGTGCTTCACACTCCTTATCTCTATTTTGCATGGTTGGTACCCTGAAGTCACCTGCATTGTATTAAAAATAGCTGTGTACACTCCAGTGGCTGACAACACTGCTGTCCATCTTTCCTTTTCTTCAGGTGGTGGCTGTAGGCATTTACAAAGAGCAGAGATGCCGGGTACCCGGCCTAAGGGACGCCTCCAAACCCCACCCACTGCCTGAGGGATGCTTCTCAAGACTACTTCCCACCGCCTCCCTGGAGCATTTTAGATCAGCTCCATCTCTGTGTGCTTTTCTTTCGGTTGGCAGGAGATCCCCTCCATGGAAAAGTATTCTTTAGATTCTCCAAGAAACACAGCATTGGTGGAAGGAAGCCCTTCAGCTGCCCTTGAAGCCATTCCTTCCAGCCTCTCTGAGGGTCAGGCTAGGCTGAGCATCCCTGGAAAGATGTCTCTGCAGGGGAACCAGGCTCCTAACCAGGTGGGGAGGGCTGGCTCTCTGAACCCACTGCCCATGCTCCCGGTGGGCAGACACCCAGATTATCTAGAGGACTTGTTCTCTCTGTCCTCAAGGGCTCTCACAGACTAGATAAAAATTTTCCCTCCAGATGCTTCCCCCTGTGCACTGCATCACTGGGCCCCCTTTCCCTCGAGCCCTGGTTGGGTTCGGCCAAGAGGAGGCACTGGCGGGGAGCCGGGGAGCAGGCAGAGAGAGGAGTCAGGGTCCCGATCTCCTGGCCCTCTCTCGGAGGTGTTGCTGTGAGTCTGTACCCGAAGGTCACAGCTCCCCTTCCCTCGGGGTTCCATGTGCCAGCCTTCCCCTTGGCCTTCCTGACCTGGAGGGTGATAGAACCCTCTCCCCCACTACAGTACCATCCTTGATCATCTCCCTTTCCCTGCCCGCAGCTTCATAAGTGTCCCTTTATTTCAGTCTCCTCAAAAGACCTGATCTGAGGTGCCATCTGTTTACCATCAGGACTCTGATGGACGCACCTGATCTCCCTGAAGAGGAGCAGGGACCATTTACCAGCTCACTCACGCTCCAGCTTTCCTCGTGATGGCTGCGTCCCAGGCCTCCTCTCCAGGAGAGATGCCTTTCTCCGGGGCTGTGTGGGGGAAAGGGCAGTTGACGAGCTGGGGTGAGGCACTCCAGGCTGCTGTCCTCCTGCTGACTCAGGTGTGACCTGAATCAGTCCCTCTCTCAGGCTCTACTCTGCTCTTAGTAATGGTCACGCCTGGTGTCTCTGCCCATGACTGAAGCCCAGGGTTCCTGTGGTAGGTGCTCCCTCCTTGGGCCAGCCAGTCACATCAGTGAGGACTACTCCTGCACTGGGGGATGGGGTCCAATGACTCAGACCATCATCTCTCCTCCTCCTCTTGGGGACAAACAAGATCTTCCTCAGGAGACACACAAACCACGCCCTGCCCACACTCCTAGGACCCCAGGGAATAGGAGACAGGATGTAACTTTGGCTTCTGAGGGCTCGGATGGGAGAGCTGGCAACCTGCCGACCTCTGAGTTAGAAAGCAGGGTGTGGGGCTTCTCCTGGGAACTTCCTGCCTCTGCAGAAAGCCTTCAGGATCTCAGAATACCCAGAAGAGTTATCCGATTAAGTATCTGAGGCTTCCTCAAGACTGAATATGTTTCTGATGAAACCATCCAACACGGTCAGCAAGAATGAACGTTCTTATTTGTGAACAGTTGCAGATAAATTCCTAGAAATCACTGAAGCAAAGTGATAAATTGAGCAGGGTTCTGTACCAAGACTCAGCCTCAGTGGTGGAATGAGCATTCTTGCTGGCAAGGGACAGTCCTTACTGGATGTGTGGAGAAGGGGGTTGGTTGCTGAAGGGCTGGCAGGGGTGGTGAAGGAATATGTATCAGCCAGGTTCTGTGCAAGAAAAGGGATTGAAGACATGGGATTAAGTGCCTGAACATCTCCAAGAAGATCTGGAACCATATAGGCTTCAGTCTGGGTCCAGGAGCCTGGAGCTGACCTATCAATGGAGCTGTTCCCGGAGGCTGCCACTGTTGCTCACTGTTGAATTCAAGGCCCACAGCCGTGAGGCAGGACCCAGGGATCCAGACTCAGGAAGCCAGCCCCACAGCTGTGTCCCCATGCCCACCTGTCTTGAACCATCCTCAATGCTGGTGATCAGCTGCAATGTGATTTTCAGCTGTTTCCACCGCCGTTGCTTCTCAAACCAAGAAGAAGAAGAACAGGCACCTGAATACTGCCGCAGGGGAGAAAAGCCACATCTCTACAACCTCATTTTCCAGCAGGAAAATAGCCAAAAGCAATAGCAAGGTGGCCTCCAAGTCACTTTTGTCTCTCAGGTCTTGTGTAAGGATGTTGAAATTAGAGAATTTAATTCACATACAGAATGCTAGCTACAAAGAAGTCTAAGGAGTGTCATTTTTAGCTTCCCGGCCTTGGCAGGGCCGGGAGACGGCCTAGAAGTAGCGGGGAATGGAGGGTGGACAAGCTGCTCCATCGTGTCCCCCACAGACAGCCTCCTGCATTAGGAGGGGGCTGTGGGCCTGAGTAAAACTCCCCTGGGGGCTGCCCGTTCTCTTATCAGTTCAGTTCAGTCACATAGTTGTGTCCAACTCTTTGCAACCCCATGGACTGCAGCACGCCAGGCCTCCCTGTCCTGTTCTCTTATATCTTCCCCATTTTCCTCTCAGTAAGGGTTATGGAGACGCAGTATGGTTGGATCTCATATCACACCCATGTCAAAACAAATGGGGCAATAAGTTGTATACAGATTTGATCTAGTATTTATATGTGTTGTGAGGGTGTGAATGTGTGTGTGTGTGCGTGTGTGAAAGAGAGTGAGAGAAAGAAGGAAATGAGACACAGACACTGGTGTTTTTCTTCTCTGGAGTAATGTTCATACTCAACCGTTCAAATCATTTCACATCCCCAAGATAACAGAGGTTTTGGACATACAGAGATTTGGGTTTAAATCCCAGGTCTGCCACTCTGTGACCCTGGACTAGTTGCTTGTCTTTTCTGAGCTCAGTCTTTTCATCTGTAAAGTGGAACTAATGATATTGACCTCATAGGGTGATAGCGAGGAATAAAGAGAGAAACCTGGAAAGTTTGCAGTTCAGTGCCTGGCGCGCACAAAGGGGCCCCAACGTCTATTCTGTTGTCCTGGTCAGTACGTTTTGCAGGAATAGCCAATGCCCACGGCAGAAAATTGACTGTCCCTCCAATAAATACCAACGGCTTCATTGCATGCGAGGAGCAGACGCGATGACATTTCTTCCCTTGCTCTTCAGGGAGCCCTCCACAGACCCCCTCCTCACCCAGTGTTCTAGGCGGCACACCTTTCCAGAGATGATCTGTTCCAAACGGCAAGGGTCATGAGGGCAGCGCAGTGAGGAGGAAGGGCAATGAGAGGTTCTCGGACAATCACCAGGGGCAGGTGTTTTACGCTGTAGGTCAAGACCCAGCAGTGAGGAGCCTTGGCGGTTCGGTGGGAGAATTCTTGCCTCCCATTAGTGGGGAGCAAAATCAATTTAGAGGGTTGTGATAGTATTTGTCCAAGCGGAAGAGGACAGAAGTAAAAATAAAAAGAGACTCTGGGCCTGCATCTTAACAAGAGCGCTGTTTTGAGAAACTGTTGTTTCAGTTCACAGATTGTGTGTGTGTGTGTGTGTGTGTCTGTACTAGGTCACAACGTGCAACACACATTATTTGGATGTGGATAATGGCTAACAGTGTTTGGGAACTAAGAGAGAGAGAGCTAACTAAGGAACTAAGGAACTAAGATAAGAGAGCTAGCCCCTTACTTTTCAATGGGGACAACGCTGATAACCAACCTGCCATACAGCTTGTGATGAGACCGGGTTTGATGGAGAATAACTTCACTGCCCCAGAGATAGATGCTTACATAAGTCGCTAACACCTGGGCTGCTCATGTCCCAGGTCCTGTGGTCCTTTCTGGTGGCCGCAGGGCACCCAGCGTCAGGCTGCAGGTGCCCCTTTAGACCCACGTGGTGGCCGCACACCCTCCCATCCCCTATGCTCTTTCCCCCACCCTGCTCTCCTCCTGCCTGCTTCCTTCCGCCGCTCCTCTCCTGCTGTCTCACCTGCTGCTTCCACGGCTAAACAGCTTTCTGCTCTCAGCCAGCAGATGATTCCTGTCACTTCACAGTCTGCACACGGTCGCCACTGATGCCGCCAGCGCTGAGCCATCTCAGGCTTGCTCCTGGCCCTGCTGATGGGACTCGGGAGGCACCAGGCCCCTTGACCTTTCCGAGCCTCCATCTCCCCATCTGCACAATGGGCGTGATGATCACACGTGCCCAGGCTGCTCATTAACACGATGGAAGAGCCACACAAGATGATGGAGCAGTTCTCAAAACCCATGAGGTCCTTCCCAGGAGCTGTGCAGGTTGAAGGGGTTTGGGGCTCCTCACGACCCTCCCTGTCTTTCCCCTTCCTCCCTCCCCTCAGAGAAGCCCATCGAAACACTGGTTTCCTGCTACATGCCCTGCACTTTAGGAAACTTTCGATTCGGAAGGAAAGGGCCAATGGGAAACAACTGTCAGCTCCTGGACTCCCAGTACTACCTCCGCTTTGATACTCTCTGGTTTCCTTACTTTGAACCCGCCCCCCCCGAGTTGAAGGGACCCTCCACTCCTGCTTACAACTGGTTGATTGCAAGACAAATGGAAGCGCTTTAAACAATAATGGTATCCACGAAAAGTCAAAGTGAAAGTTGCCCAGTTGTGTCCGACTCTTTGCGACCCCATGGAGTATACAGTCCATGGAATTCTCCAAGCTAGAACACTGGAGTGGATAGCCGTTCCCTTCTCCAGGGGATCTTCCCAACCCAGGGATCAAACCCAGGTCTCCAACATTGCAAGCGGATTCTTTACCAGCTGAGCCACCAGGGAAGCCCTATCCATATCGGAATGTAAACGGCTCGACTCTCAGATGGATAAACAGGATCACTGCACCCTCTCATCCAGTTTTGGACAATACGGTGCCTCATACAAAGCTCCCCACCCCAGACAAGGCTCTGAACTGGGTATTACAGATGCATAGTGGGCCCGGAGATCGAGGGAAGGAATCTCCTGGGACTCAAACCAGGAATCAGATGCTTAAGACACAGGAATCACCTTAGAGTGACTGTCCAACCGAACGTCATCTAGCATGTGATGATAGACATGCTCTAGTTGTGCTAATAAAATAGTAATACAATAGCCACCAGCCAGGCGTGGCCACTGAACACAAGTGAGAGTGTTAGTGTGATCAAAGAACTGAATTTTTAATTCTGCTACATTTTAATTAATTTCCATGTAAGTGTAAACAGCCATGGGTGGCTAGTGGCTATCATACTGGACAGCATCACCTGATGATCTCCTTCTAGTTCCTCCTCCTTGATTTCCCCCTGGGCATCTGGCCTGAGTCACTGCTTTCCACACGGGACACGGAGTCTGAAAAAGGTGAGCAGGAAGGTCTCCTTGATCCCCTGGGCCCACCTCTTGCAGACCCACGGCCTCCCATCTCCCAGCATCCAACAGCCTCTGAATCCGAGATGCAACTATAATGACAGCACAGACAGCAGCCAGGAGAAGGGGAAAGACAGGAGGGTAAATACACATTAAGGAAACCAACATGAAGATTAAGTGATTAAGGGAACAGGGCTCCTGCTGAGACAACCCTGCCTAATGAAGCATCACAGATGTCAATCTTTGGACCACGACACCCTATGCCGGGCCCGGTTCCCTTCCAGGCAAGGAGCGCCACTTCTTCTTCAGTAGCTGCGGGTCGTCTGCAGCCAGTGACCCCTTCCCTCCCAATAAACCATCTTCCAAGGTGAGCTGGGTAGGTGCCAACACATTTTTCCATGAGCCTTTTCAAAATAAACAGAGGGAAGCCAGGCTGCATACAGCCACCATCATGGGCACCCAGCATGAAACCAAGGGGCCAGTCCAGGAGACAGGGTGAGACCAGGACAAACCTAGGAGCCATGGAAGTCAGACCCACTTCTACTGGGAAAATATCTCCCCCAGGTGGGTCATTCACTAGGACTCATCTTTCCTATCTGCTATGTGGAATTGATGGTTACCTTAACACAGGACAAAAGTCTATGCCTAGTGCTCTGTGGGATGACTGGCACATAGTAGGTACCCAAAGTGTGTACTGAACTCATGGCTTCATTGATTAATTTGTCTGTACAACCAGTAATGATCAGAACTGGTCAGCACTCCGACCAGACACTGTGTATGGCCCTATGAAGAACATCATGCAATAGAAGACCTGCTTCTGGGAGAAATTTTCACTTAGGAGTGGAAAGAATCTCATTTCCCCTGCTACTCACTTCAGGGAAGACTGATCTCTTGTGCCTTCCTGCTGGCACAGGAGCCCTCAAATTCTCTGGTTTACAGGTACCGCCATGCTCCCAATACACGTGGAATCTTTGGGCCTCAGTTCCCTCATCTGTAAAATGGGGTGAATCCCTCTCCAGCTCCGCGACTCAAAGATCCCACAGCCATCCTGCAGAGGGAGACCTGAGTGCACCTGGGGACTTGCCAATTTCTTCTTCCCTGCCTCTGGAGCAAAGATTCTGATTAGACTGGGGTGCGAGGAGAGGGACACTGCAGACTCCCCTTCCCTTCTTTGTCTTCCCTGCTAGTCCCAACTAGCCTCTTTCATTCCTCAGCTCTGAGGGGGAATTTGCATATTAATTTGAAAATGAGATCAGTTATTAGCCATAACCTGTCTTGTATCATCCAATGCATCTGGACCTGGATTAGATTCAATATTGCCGCAGAATAAAGATGGGAAGGGGGAGAAAAAAAACTAAATAATTTAAACTCATTATTCTACTAATCCTCCCACTTGGCTGGGCTCCCCGGAGGTGAGTTAGGAGGTAATTGAAAACATGGAGATTCGCTGAGAAGACATTTGAGATGAACGCTGCCAAGCCACGCTGTGGAACACATGGGACTTGATGGTTTTTCCCTCTCATTTACGCACAGGGAAGGGAGGAACATGGTGGGGTGAGGCAGAGAGAGACTTCAAGAGCACCAGTGTAGATGGATGGAGTTTGAGGGCATAGGGCCCAGTGTCAATGGGGCCAGGGACTCCGTTTCAGGTACAGTGCAGGGGAGTCTCTGCTCCGCAAAAAGGTTTCAGGAAAGGGGAAGAGGGGGGATGCCATGAACCCCTCTCCTACAGACCCTTACCCACCCTGCTCCTTCTGTGCTCTGTGTAGCCTTATGCCTAAGAAAGTGGTAAAGTGAGTCCGCAAAGGGGCAGCTCGGACTTGTTTTGTTTGATCTGATGGCACAATGCCTTTTTTTAGAAGATGAGTTTAATGCCAACACTGTCAAATCAGGAAATTTCACACAGAAATTAAAATCTCTGCCTCCCTTACCAATGCAAACCTGGGTCTGGTTTCTTGAAACCAGTGTGGGCTGAAGCTGAGTAAAGATGCCCACTAACATAGGTGGAGTTTGGGGGTCCCCAGAGAACCATCAGCAGGGCTTCCTTTCTTGGTTATCTGCCTCAATGCCCTCACCCCACCCCTAGGCATCTGTGTTTGCAATCTCATGTTTCAGGGCATAAAGGCCCTTCCCTTGCAGCTCTCAGGAAATGCATCTGCCGCAATGCAGATAATCAGAATCCCAGACCCATCTCCCTCCGGGTCAGCCATATAAGGGCAGGAGCAGGGAACTGATGTTTCTAGAACACTCAGCCAGGTGCTGGGCCAGGTTAACGAGAGATGAGAGAGGTGGTTCTTAGTGTGGGGAGTCTTGAAGGGGAGATGGGCTGTGTCTGTATGAAAAAAAAAAAAAACCAAGAAAGAACTTCCAGGCAGGGGTTCTGAGACAGACTGATCTGGGTTTCTCTGCTCTGATGGAGCTCCCTAGAGACGGGTAGCTCACAGCAGAGAGGATTAGATACAGCCCCCTGTGGGCAGATGGCATCCTGACCTGTGTATTCCAGGAGCAGAACCTCTGCGAGGCTGGGGAGAAAGCCCAGGAAGGCCTGAAAACACAGCGGTCTGGACTGCAGGGCAGGCTCTGCCAGCAGTTCACTTAGAAGATTGCCCTGGGGCAAACTGCCAAACCCTTTCTGGATGCCAGCTTCCTCAACCATAAAATGGAACCGCTGGTGCTTCTGGCCCTCCCTCTTTCCAGGAGCCAGAGAGCAGCGAGGTGGAGGGACGGCAGAGCTGCTGGGGACGAGACCAGAGTCTTGTCTCTTCCAAGTGCTAGTCACCCTCTCCCCTCCAGAGTGTGGGACACCTGGCACCACCCACAAGGGACCCCCATCTCCCGCCACAAACCAAATGCTTGGATATTAGCTGTGTTTACCACCGCTGTAGCTGCTTCTTCATTAATTCCTTAACAAAGAAAACAGTGTGGGTCCCTGCACAGGTAGACACATGGAGGCAGACACTGCCATTCCTGCCCACTCCCGCAGGCCTGCACCAGTATTATAAGTTCTCTTTTAAGGCTGCACCATGAACAAGTCAATTATCCTCTCTGGGCCTGTTTTTTCATCTGTACAATGGAGAGTTAGACCATCATTCAGAAGCATATTATTTTCTCTTTCTTGTCTGTACACCATTCCCCCACCAACTCCATCATCTGAATCTCAAAAAAAAAAAAAAAAAAAAGTGGGCAATTAAAAAAAAAAAAACCATATCTGGCTTTTCATCAATTAAGCCCTCTAATCATGTGGGAATCATTTCATTCTTTCCATTCGATGGAGCCTCAGCTCTGTGAATGGGGGCAGAGAGAGTCCCTTCTTCCTAAGTGACTCAAGGAAATGAAGCCAAGTAAACCCCCCGCTCACATCTCAACACTGTGATTCTGGCAGGCTTATTAGAAACCTTGGAAAATGACCAGTGGTTGACAAGATCTCTGATGGGTTAAGAATGAATCTTGCATTTGGGTTTCCGTTGCCACAGAACAGGTTCCATGAATCACTGCTGGATCATCACCCCATGTACTTTGTTCAGCCCTTATCGCCAGCATCAGGCTTCTTTGTTTACGAGCCTGTCTCCTTAGCCAGGAAGGGAGCAGCATCCTATTGGTCCCTCCAATGTCTGCTCCAGAGCAGGCTCTTGGAGAATGATTGTGAATAAAGAAATGAATTATGTGCAATAGCCTAGAAACATTAATTCACTAAGGATAAGGACTGGGAGGCTCTGTCTGGTTTATCTTCAGTATGTTCCAGCGGGGCTGCCCCTGCCAGGGGCTTCTGCAACACCTGGTGCTCTGGGCCTTCAGGTTAAGCCTTGCTTGCTCCCTTGGCCAGGCTCCTCAGCCCCCGGCCCACTGTTATGCATCATAAAACTTTGGTGCTCTGGGCCAGGATCAGTGAGCAAGATACTTGCTAGGCTGCAAAATTTCAGAGGGACACCAAAGAAACCTAGTAACCAAATAGTATTTTAATACAATATTTCTAAAAATGAAAATGGATGCAAAATTTATCCGTGATGAACAAAACATCAGTATTTTAAAGAAAGACAAGATCCAACCCTGCACTTGCAAAACCCTGCCTCATTCACCTCCACCTCAAGAGTCTTTTGAGAGAGAATGCCTCAGAAGGAGCAAACTGGAAATCTGGTAGTAACATTTCCATCTATTGGCTATGACGTTGGCCTCTTGGTTTCCTGAGGTGTGGCCTGGGGTATGGGTTTTCAAATGGGGGTGGGGGATTCCAATGTGTGACATCAAGGCCCCTTCCCCCACCAGCCCAATTAGAATTTAAAACTCCCCAGACAAGGCGGCCAATGAAGCCCCTGCCAGCTGGTCTGGAAGACAAGCATTTTAAAGAGAGCCAATTCGGGCCAGGCTGGTCTTGCAGTGGCCCACAGTGAATGTGACGAGGTAGTCATGTGCTCCATCCCCTGGAGTCAGGCTCTGCCATAATTCTGCTGCCTAAATGCCGTGGGGTGGTGTGTGCTCCATGTGACAGGATACGGGTGCTGAGAAGGTCCTTATGGATCTTCTGAGCCTCACAGCACAGGGAGAGCCTGGGCCCCCACCCCAGAGACGTCTGGCAATCTCTGGAGGCAATTTCCATGTCCTAATTGTGGAGGAGGATGCTATTGGCATCTAGAAGATAGAGGCTAGGGGTGCCCCAAACAAGGAATTATTCAGCCCAAAGTGTCAATAGTGTCAAGGTTAAAAAACCCTCGTAGAGAGAAACTAGGAAAAATGGGTTCAGATCAACCTGGCTGACAAGTGAGGGACAATCCCTGCTTCTCTGACTCCTCAGTGAAATAAAGTCACCTCTCAATCAGCCCCCTGAGTCCTGAAAGCTTTGTGGTCACAGTTCCTCTATCCACATGTAGGATCAACCCCAACTCAGGCATTTATGACAGAAGAGTTCGTAATTTCCTTAGGTCCCTGGAGGCTTCCTTGGCTTTCAGAAAGTCCCTCCTAAGATCTAACCTTAATCTCTCCTGCTGCAGGTCAAGAAAGTTTGGTTTCCCAGAGGTCTCTCTTCTGCTCCATCCCTTTTTGGCCCTTTGAAATAACCTACCATAACATTGCTGATTGAGTTTCCCTGTTCAAGAAGGGAAAAACAACTCAGATATCATGGGGAAATGACAGTTCTGCCTCCCTAACACCTTTTTCATACTGAGATAAGCAAGCACCAGGTACTTCTTACTTTCATCCAGGGAGCCTCTGTCGGGTTAATGATGATGACCCTCAGGCTCTCAAGTCGAGGCTCACAGGCTTGAACAGAAATCCCTCTTTGCCTCAAAGTGACAAAATTCCTAATACCCAGACAGATCGTGTTTGAGAAAGAGCCCGGGGACAACCTGTTTCTATAGACTGGATGAAGTGGGCCTGCTCACCGCAGTCATCCCTGCCCTCAGCAAACACTTGCTGAGCACTTCCTGTGTCCTGGGGCAGTGATGCTTAACCCTGATATACCTTAGAATCTTCTGGAGGGCTTGTCGACACAACGACCCCTGGGCTCACCCCCACCATGTTGCATGAGGCCGGCTGTAGCCTGCAATGGACCACTCACCATAGCAGAGGCAGGAGTGAGCGGTGGGGACAAGAGGGTGTGAAGTAATAGAGAAGAAGAGTCTGGAGCAATCCAGGGGCTTCCCAGGTGGCACAGTGGTAAAGAATCCACCTGCCAATGCCAGGAGATATGGGTTGGATCCCTGGGTCATGAAGATCCCCTGGAGGAGGGCACGGCAACCCACTCCAGTATTCTTGCCTGGAGAATCCCATGGACAGAGGAGCCTGGTGGTCTATAGTCCATGGAGTCGCAAAGAGTCTGACACAACTGAGCACCCATGTATGTCTAGAACAATCCACCCCTTGAACCACTCAGACCTTCCTGGGCCTTCTGCCCTGTCCAACCCATCATTGAATTTTTTTCACAGTGGTGGCTGCCTACAATCTCTGTCAAAACTTAATACAGGAAGGTAAGTGGAACTTGCTATAGCTCCTGTGATTGGAACTAGTCCTGAGACCAAAGCTAGTGCTCATCATCTCCCTCCTCCAGCACACATGTTGGGATTCCTCCCCCATGGCCTACTGGTCTGAGCTGCTCACCTGTGAGATACTGCTGAGCCTCATCTCAAGGGCTCTGTGCTCTCAGCTGCCCTGATCTTGTCAGGCTGCAATGACCACAGTTGTTTTTACCATGACCAGGCATGGAAGCCCAAGAGACAGCTCAGCAAATTCTTGAGTTCTAGACAGGTTCCTCCCTGCTCCTGACATGTATCAGCAACCCCAGATCCTCATGAGGGTCAGGGCCAATTAAATTATTCCCACCTACAGAGTCACTCTTTTCTCTGCTTGCTGGTCCAGTGGCAGGAGGAGTCCAGATTGACCTTGCTGTGGTTGCAGCTTCTAGTGCAGCATGATCCATTGAGAGCAGTATATCCCCTTCCTGGGAATCTGACAGAGAGCAAGGTTATGAGCACAGAGGGCAAAAATTCTCAAAGTGTTTCCATTCGCTGAGAGTGATGGTGAGAGGTGTGCCATTCATCAGCCATGGGTTCAGTTGCATCCTAGTGGATGGCACCCCAGAGCTGAAGAGCATGTCAACTTAGCTTGTCTTTCCCGTTTACCTCCCCACACACTCATGTGTATGTAAGAAAGAAAAGAAAGAAAGTGAAGTCACTCAGTCGTATCTGACTCTTTCCGACCCCATAGACTGTAGCCTGCCAGGCTCCTCCGTCTGTGGGATTTTCCAGGCAAGAATACTGGAGTGGGTTGCCATTTCCTTCTCCAGGTGATCTTTCCTACCCAGCGATTGCACCCCGGTCTCCCACGCTGCAGGCAGACTCTTTACGGTCTGAGCCACCAGGGAAGCCCTGGTGTGTACATAGGCACAGACGCATGTTCACATGCACACACAGGCACAGGCAAGACCATGGACAGAGGCCTTTCCCACTGCTGACGTTCATTTCCTATGACATGTCTCCACCTACCCCCAGTTCTTTCCATCCTCTGGTCTCTCTCAGACCTACTCTTCTCCAGCCTGTGGGCAAACCCCTAAGAGCACACAGCTGTTTTTGGTGGCAGAACAACTCCTGTCCTTGCCCCTTCTTGAGGATAACATTCCATCCAGTCCAAGACTAGTGCTTGACTTCCAACCCAAGGCTCTGCTTCATCAGCCAGACCTTACTCCATATAATACTTTCTCAGATACCTCCATGTGCCGCTCACTCACATTCACATATGCTCACACACACAAAGTCATAATACCCTTTTAGCATATACCTACTGGACCCAAAAGCCAGGCCTCAGCTAAAGAATGTTCACTTAAACCATGTGTTATATAATAAAAGAATCCGTTCCTGGGTCCTGGGAGGGAACCTCTCTACATGTTGGAATTTCCCATGCTATTCATGGTGGGCCCTTAGACAACACCCGAGTTTATGCTCACAAGATGACTCAGGATGGGGACTGACCACTCCAGAAAGATGAAATCTTTAATTAGATGGTTGGGGCTTGGAGCCACATATCAGCCAGAGCTCTTGGAAGGGGCAGGGGACTAGAGATCGAGTTTAATCGCATGGCCATTGTTTCAATCATGCCCACATGATGAAATCCCAATAAAAACCCTGGACGCCATGGCTCAGGTGAATTTCTCAGACTGGCAACACTCAACATGAGCTGCAAGAGTGATGCATCTTGAGGACACAGAAGCTTCTCATTTGGGGCCCTCCTGGATCTCCTCTGTAGCTTGGTTAGGGGGGAGCTGGTCCTGATGTATATATCCTTTATAATAAAACTGTAGTTATTACACAAGCAGAGCACTTTCCTTAGTTCTGAGTCACTCCAGTGAATTATCAGACTTGATGAGGTCGTGGTAGCCTTGGATTTGTAGCCAGTTGGTGAGATGTGCAGGAGATGCTGAGAACCCTTCAAACTGGGGCTACTGTCTGAAGTGAGTGCAACCTTATTGGATGACTGTGCCCTCAATTTAGGGAGTCTGACCTAACTCTGAATGGTTAGCATCATAACTGCACTGGACCAGTGCCCGGTGAGCTGGGGTGCAGAGGACAAACAGACCAGGGGCAGTCTAAGAAGAACTGGGCTTCCCAGTGGCACTAGTGGGAAAGAGGACACCTGCCAATGCAGGAGACTTGGGTTCGATCTCTGGGGTGGGAAGATGCCCTGGAAAGAGAATGGCAACCCACTCCAGTATTCTTGCCTGGAAAAATCCCATGGACAGAGGAGCCTGGCAGGCTACAGTCCATGGGGTCACAAAGAGTCGGACACCACCATGTGACTGAGCAAGAAGACTTAGGTGAGAGGGAAAGAACAGGAACAAATGACTCACAAAAGGCAGCTTAGAACCCACCCCCTCCCCAGCTGTTCACAGTATGTAGAAGCAGGCTAGATGGTCAGTCCTTGGCACTGTTGAAATATTAAAATGCTTTCATCCCCACGGCTGTGTTCAGCCCTCCAGTGCTCCCACCCTGCCTCTCCTTCAGGATTCCCCCCAACAACACCTACTGCCCTGAGATACAGAAACGAAAGAGTTAACAATCTGGGGTAGCGGGGATGCCACACCCCCTCCCAGGGGTCAGTGCCAGAGCCCCCCATTTCCTTAAATATTATAAATTTCAGTCCACAGTTCCAGGAGTGTCAGTAGGAGACCTGTCAGAACAAACCATATTTTCTAGTCTTAGTTCTGCAAGGACTTTGTCAAGAAAGACTGGTCTAAATCAGGCCTTTTAGGCTAGAAAAGACAGAAGAAGTGACTGGAAAGTGAAAAATTCAGTCAATTTGGTTGTTTGGCAGCTTGTACATTTAGAAATAATCCATTGGTAGGGTTGAATTCAATGTTATTGTGGCTTTCTTTCCCGTCTCTTTCCCTACGTTCAACCAAAATAAGAGTTAGCAAGCTCAGACTGCGTCTCAAAGAGCTCTCTGTGTACAGAAGGCATCTAATTGCTCTGTTCCCTTGCTCAGATATTTCGGCCAATTTCGAGACACATAAATAAGCCTGTTATTTGGGCACAGAGGAGAGTGGGATTTATTAATTTAAATGAGTTGATTTGGAGGTCTCTGGGGAAAGGCGCCTGCATTATTCACTTGTAAGTCCCAGGATATAATTTACAGTGAGTTTTCCCTTTATGCGTTGGACCTAGTTGAAGCTAGGGCATAAATTTCCTGAAGTTATTATTATTATAATTCATTATTCATTGAATGTTGACTCAGTGTAACACAAGCAGTGGCGGAAAGATAGCATCCTCCCAAAGGGCAGGACAGCCAGGGCCCCAGCAACCCCAGAGGGAGACGGAAAGAACTCTGCGGGGTCGGAGGAGAGTGCCATCTCTCCAGGACTCCCCAGGAACTTTCTGGTGTCCACTAAAGTCTCCCCTGGAGAAACAGGCTTCCGGCAGGGAGAGTCCACCTGCAGGCTTTGTGGGAAATCGACCACAACTTGGGTTAACTATTGGCCTGAATTCCTTAGGGTGGGAAAGGGCCCCTGCACAGGATGGGGATAGAAGTGAGACCCTGGGGTGGGGGTGGAGGAGGAGATGCTTCCGTTTGGGAGCCATTCACTTATTTTCCCTCCAGGAGCTGGGTTAAGAACCTAAGGGTTTGGGCTGTGAATGTATGCTCATTTGATGAGTTGTGTCCGACGCTGCGAACTCACGGACTGGAGTCCACCAGGTTCCTCTGTCCATGAGAATTTCCAGGCAAGAATACTGGAGTGGGTTGTCATTTCCTGCTCCAAGGGTTTGGACTAGTGTGCGCAAAATAGCTAGCTAGTGGGGAACTGCTGGGTAGCGTGAGAAGCTCAGCTCGGTGGGTGGTCTGTGATGACCTTGCAGGGTGGGTTCTGTGTGCGAGGGAGGTTCAAGAGGGAGGGGTTGTATCCACACATAGAGCTGATTTATGTTGTATAGCAGGAACCAACACAACACTGTAAAGCAGTTATCCTCAAAATAATAATAATAATAATAACGAACCTAAGGGATTGGGCAGGTGGAAGGCAGCCAGGAGCAGGCATCATTCCCCACCCCTCCCCGACCCTAGCTCACAGCTGCCCCTGCCCCTCCTCCCTCTTCCACCCAGTCTGTTCTCCAGTGCGGGGCAGAAGTCTCTCTCTTTACCCCTCAATCACATCACACAATCGTGCAGCTTGGAGACGCAGGCCCAAGTGACAGAACGTTTTAGCCCTAGCAACCGCAAGCAATTAAGTGCAGTTTGGAGCTGCCCATGAGCGCAATCGGAATAAGAGGGGAGACAAAAATGATTTCAGAATGTCAAGACTGGATGACTGGTGACAACGCCATGACATGCCTTGCTCCCTCCCTCCTTCCCTCACTCACGGAGCATCAGTCGTGTACCAGATTCTGTGCTGTATCCTCGGGGTGTTCACTCCTAGGTGTGAGGGTGGAGGTGGGAGGACTCACGAAGCGAAGCGCTGTGTTCCGCCAGGAAGGGATCTGGGGTGCTGGGAAGTTACCGAACCTCACTGCGCCTCAGCTGCCCCACTCTAAAGGCGGGGTGCCACCCACCTCACAGGAAGGTGGTGAGGGAAGATATGCACCAGTGATTAAAGCTCACACCCAGTGAGTTAGCTTTCTCTCTGTCATTAACGATAAGTGTCACTCTGTTGGTGGGAATGTAAATTGGTGTACTCCTTACGTATGGAAAACAGTATGGAGTTTCCTCAAAAAATTAAAAATAGAACTACCGTATGATCCAGCCTCCCACTCCTGGGCATATATCCAGATAAAACTATAATTCAAAAATATACATGCACCCCTATGTTCATAGCAGCACTATTCACAATAGCTAAGACATGGAAACAATCTAAATGTCCATTGATAGAAGAATGGGTAAAGAAGATGTGGTGTGTGTGCGTGCATGTGTGTGACATGATGGAATACTACTCAGCCATAAAAAAGAATGAAATAATGCCATTTGCAGCAGCTTGGCTGAAACTAGAGATTATCATACTATGAATAAGTGAAGTAAATCAGAAAGAGAAAGACAAATACCTTATATTACTTATATGTGGGATCTAAAATACAACACAAATGAACTTACCTACAAAACAGAAGCAGACTTACAAATGTAGAGAGCAGACTTGTGGTTGCCAGAGTATGGGGCTGGGGGAGGGAAGGGCTGGGAACTGGGGATTAGTAGATGCAAACTATTAAATATAGGATGGATAAACAAGAAGGTCCTACCATACAGCACAGGGAACTATGTCCAATATCCTGTGATAAACCACAATGGAAAAGAATATGAAAAAAGATATGTGAATAATTGAATCACCTTGCTGCACAGTAGAAATTAACACACTGTAAATCAACTACCCTTCAATAAAACTAAAAACAAAAAATGTCACTTACAGACACAGTGTATTGAAAAGCTATGCTTCCACCAAGCAACCACTTTTATTTGAAATTGTCAGTGAAACAGTATACACAAACACATTAAGATCATAAATGCAGCTTGAAGAATTCTCACACTTCCACACTCAGATTGAGAAATAGGCCATAACCAGGACCCCCGGGGACCCTCCCCTACCATCTCTCTATTCCTCGCCCCACCCCCAAGGGTAATAATGATCTTGACTGACAACAGCATGGATTAGTTGTGCCTGTTTTTGTACTTATTATTTAATGGCATTTCACAGCATGCATTCTTTTGCATCTGACTTCTTTTATTCAACCTTCTGTTTGGGTTGGGGGAGGGTCATCCATTTTGCAACTGACTTGTCTTTGTCAGTGAATTCTGCAATTGGTCATATTTTCAGGGAGCTGAGAGCTGCTATAATGACCCCCTCCATAAACCCCCTAGGGAAGGGAACGCAACCCACTCCAGTCTTCTTGCCTGGAGAATCCCATGGACAGAGGAGAGCCTGGTGGGCTACAGTCCATGGGGTCGCAAAGAGTCGGACACGACTGAGCGACTTTCACTCACTCACACTCACCAGAGTCCCCACAGGACCTCACAGGGAGCATTCTGTACACTCACCTTGCCCTTGCTCCCCCATATTCCCCCATGAACTTTATTTTGTCTCTTTTGGTGAAGTGTAAGGATGTTTATGACTCGTCACACATCCCATTTGGAATAAAACCTTTGAAAAAATGATAATAATAATTGAATGCTAGTTCTGCCTTCGCTAGTCCAAGGTTCCTCTCACTATAACAACTATTTTAGGAAGATGATGATGATGGAGGAAGAGGAGATGAGGATGCAGATGAAGCTGGTGATGATAGGTAGGTAAAATGTATTATGTTGCTTACATGTCCTGGGCCTTATTCTAGCCTCCTGACCTGTACTGACTCATGAAATCTTCATCACAACACACATCGATCCCCATTTTCAATTAAGAAACTAAGGCACAGAAAGGCTAAGTATCTTGCCCAAGGCCGTCCAGCTGGTAGGTGGTAAAGATTGGCTTAGAGCCCAGCCTAAGCCGTCTGGTTCAGAAGCTCTGCTCTTAGTCCTGGCTAGTACTGCCCTTGAAGGACATACTCTGCGCCACCTGTATTGTCATCCCTTTGGAAGCAGTGCTCCTGGCTTGCTCCTCTGATCCTCTGCATCAGTTACCAAAGCACCAATGACAAGCCTGATCCACAGCCTCTCACAAACTTCTGTGTGTGTGTGTGTGTAGCTGGAGAGTAAGAAATGCCCCTGATTCTAATGCAAAGGAGCACACACCAAGAAGGGCTAAAGGCTCCAGCAGAGCAGCCTCCCTCCACCCCTCCCCCAGGCCGGCACCAAGTACAATTATCACTGTATTTCAGCAGAGCCAGAGGCAGCCTTTAGCAGCATCAACAGCTTTTAAATCACAAAGGGAGAATGTAAGGCAAAACAGGCTGACCAGCTTACAGATCACGAGCCATGGCTGCCTGGGGAGGATGGTCAGTACTGTCATCTGTGCGGGGATTGACCCAGGTCTGATCAGTTTCCACATCAATTTCCAGGCTCTTTAGCTTCTTCATTTCTACACTTCACAGCCATCCCATATAGCAGGAGTTACCGTTTCCATTTTCCAGTTGAGGAAACTGAGTCGCCAATAAGATGAAGGAAATCAAGCTTAAGCAGTCTGGTTTGATTTACCAGGAAAAAGGTATCTCAGTGTTTGTTAAGAAGAGAGATACACTGATTTTTTTTCTGCAACAAAATCAAAGGAACTGGGTCCCCAGAGCAGACACAAGGGGGAAACTTAGGTTCAACCCCAATTGCGGTGCAGGTGCAGACAAAGGTCCCCGACAGTCTTTCTCTGAGCAGAGCAGGCTCCTTGCGGCCACTACACTGGCAAACTACAGTGAAAACATGCACCGACTTCCAGCTCCCCAGGAAAGCTCCTCCCACTCTGGGTCCTTCCTTGGGCTTTAATCCTTCTTACCACTTAATTTCTCAGTAAATTCTGTTGACAACTAGCCTGTGCTTTCTCCAAGAGCAGTAAACACCTTGCAATTTATAAATCACTCCATCAGTAACTGCCTGCAGAAGAAACGAAGCCGCCAAAGACTGAGTGGTGAGGAGGGAGAAGAAAGAAGGGCTGTGGAAGACAGAGAGATGGTTAAAGAAACAGGGACAGGCCCCCCTCCACCACCACCACCATCCAACCCCACTCCCCTCGGTGCCTAGAAAGGGCTGCCCGTCCTCAGAGACTCATTCCTATTGCCACACAGAGAGCACAGGATAAATGCTAAACATACCAGGTACCTGGTATTTTCAAACTTCGCAGCGAGCATCATCGTCCCAGCTCTCATTGTACGTAGGAGGGTGAGTAGTCCGTCCAGCCTGCAGGTGGCAGGGCCAGGATTCAAGCCTAGTTCTGGCTGACTCCAAACCCATGGAGATTTCCAAGGCCCCCTTGGTCTCCAGTGGACAATGGCTGTCAAGAGTACTTGAATGCAACCCACGGGAAAACACAGGTGTGACATTTCCCTGTGCTGGAAACTGTCCCTTCATCCCTTGGGGTCCCTCTGCCCCAGGAGCAGCAGGGCACTGTGCCATGGTTTCTTCTTGCCATCTGGGGTACTCTGCCAATGGGCAGCCCCAGTAGGACATGGAAGGGTGGAGGGTGAAGTTGGGGTATTTTCTCTGCTGGCTTCCTTCCTGCTGGGTCTCAGCAGCCTGGCCGTCCCTCCAGGGAAGGCCATTGCTCCTCTCAGAGCGGCCTTTTCTACAGGACTCCCTTGTTGGGTTCGGGAAAGCACTCCCTCCCCATGTTCCTTTTGTCTGAGGGGTAGTAACAGCCCTGTGACCTCCAGGTCCTGGTCCTGCATCTTTGATTTCCTGATTCTCTGCCTTCATGAACAGTCCATGAAGCCCTGCTCAAATTATTCTCATTGAAGTGATTGGCATGTGGTAGCCACGTGTTCCGGGAAACAAACTCACTCAGAAGGACAATGCAGATAGTGGAGTGCAGTTTATTACACCAGCGGGCCCAAGGCAGAGTCTCGTCTTAACCAAGGACCCCGACAGACTTTCGTGAAAACCTTATATACCTTAAGTGTACTGCTCAAGCCCACATCCTCAAATTCCTTAAACCTAGCCTGGAAAGTGTTATAGGGAGATACAATCAGGTTATAGCCATGATTCATAACCAGACGGGTCAGCTGGCTATCCACTGTGGCCTACACCAATGGATGCCATGAAGATTACAAAGGTGACTGACTACACAGGGCATTATTACATTCTTTTTGGTGACGGGAAATCATGGTATGGAATCTGGTATTTATCAGTCCAGGAAGCCAGCTCGGCCGTAGGTATGTTATCCCCAGGGCTACCAGGCACATGGTCCAAAGCTCACTGAAAGTACAAGATGGAGTCAGCTCAGCCCGTTCCTTTCCTCCCTCGGGCACAGTGACCAGGTATGCTTGCGTGTGTACACACACACACACCCACCCACGAAACAAAATTTCAAGAAAACATCCTATTCTGCCAAACCCTACTCTGACTCAGCAAATAATTACACTTTTTTTTTCATGGCTCACATTTTGGAAAAATTCATTTTATACCACAGCCATGATAGCATCCATAGTGATCATCTAACCTGATCCTGTCTTTTTGGAAACAGGTGAGGAAAAAGAATTGGTTTAGAAGGATATATCATACAGCATGGGGAATAGAGCCAATATTTTATAATAACCCTAAATGGAGTAAAACCTTTAAAAATTGTGACTTGCTGTGTTTTACACCTGTAAACTTATACAATATTTTACAACCACCATACTTCAATTAAAAAATAACTGGTCACAGAAACTTGCTCCAGGCAAAGTCTGGACTAGAACTTGAATCAGGTGGCCGCTGACCCCACTTGCAGCACCCAGACCAAGTCCTGCAGCCTTTGCTTTGGGGACCCTTGACCCTCGCATGGAAGTGGCCACAGATGGTCATCCCCTTACTAACCAGATTCTCCCTCTTACTCCCGGTCCTTTTCAAGGCTGCCACTTACTCTTCCACTCCCGAATGGCACCGCCAGGGTTGATGGAAGCCGCGCTCCTCGGGGCTGGAAGGGGCCCAAGTAATCACTCAGCCCACGCCTCTCATTTTACAGGTGAGGAAGTATGTCACCTAAAATACAACTCGCCACTAAATCAGCACAGGCCTGATTCACAGCACAGTGGCTAAGGTCCAAGACTAAAAAAGTCCACACACTCTCACAACAAAGGCAGAACCATGGAGCGCTGCCTGCAGTCAGGGGGCACCCCGGGGGGTCAGGAGGTCCCCACCATGGCCCCCCACACCTTCCAAAGGCCTCAGAATCAGGAGGAATTCACGGTGGAGGGAAAGGAAGCCTGAGGCTTTACCTGATTGTAAGCTCTGGGTTCCCTCCTGAGAATCAGCATTTGCCAACCAGAACTGGAGAGGCAGAGGTGGACGAGGTAAGGAGAAGGACCTGTAGTGAAAGTCGCTCAGTCGTGTCTGATTCTTTGCGACCCTGTGGACTGCAGCCCACCAGGCTCCTCTGTCCGTGGGATTTTCCAGGCAAGAATACTGGAGTGGGCTGCCATAACCTCCAGAGGATCTTCCTAACCCAGGAACTGAAACCAAGGCTCTAGCATTGCAGGCAGATTCTTTACCATCTGACCCACCAGGGAAGCCTGAAGGGCACACAAGGGGAGATGACTCCTGTCTTTGAAACTAAGCAGGACCCTGTTGGGCACCTAGGCATGAAGGCTTCCAAACAGTTCCTAATCAGGGAAGGGAAGGGATGCAGGGACAAGGGAGAAGTGGCCAAGAAACCATAGTGCAAACTTGGGGCAGGGTCCTGGTTCACTCAAGGGATATACATAATCCTTGCTCTTTACAGAAGTAAAACCCCCAACAAATGGAAGATGTTAGCGTTCTTCTTTCCAGAGACGACCACAGTTTGATAACCCGGAGAAGCTCATCAGGAGACCCCCTGAGACCAGATTAAAGGCGTGCAGGCCCTGCACCAAATGGCACTGGTGGTAAAGGAACCCATAAGAGATGCGGGTTCAGTCCCTGAGTTGGGAAGATCCCCCAGAGAAGGGACTGGCAACCCACTCCAGTATTCTTCCCTGGAGAATCCCACGGACAGAGGAGCCTGGCGGGCTACAGTCTATGGGGTCGCAAAAAGTCGGACAGGACTGAAGTGACTTAGCACCGCACACACACACACAGGTCCTGGATGCACCTGGATCCTTATCAGCAACTCCACCCTTGAACCATCGCTCTAAAGCTCCTCACCAAACCCCCCTGGGTTGGGGACACACAGTTTTCCAGGGCTCTCATCTGCTGTGTTCCTCTTCGCCTGGCAAAGCAATGAAGCTCTTCTTTTCTATTTCACCCCAAATTCTGCCTCTGAGATTCGATCTGGTGCTGGAGCACAGAGGCTGTGTTTCTAGTATCATTCTCAGTGGCTAAATCTCCTTTCCCAGTCCCTCTAGCCATGACCTCCAAAGTGGGGAGCATGGAGGATTAGAAAGCAGAATTGAGGGAGCAGGAGGGAAGAATTATAATTTCCATCTGTGTTTATTTTTATCCTTAAAAAAAAAAAAAAAGGCTTTCCTATTACTTAATATCCTGGCTTTCAGGATTACATGTATAAAACTTACACATTAATACCCTTATTTTGGGGGTAAGAAGCAAAGTGTGTTCATCCTTGGGATACAAATCCGCACAGGTTCCAGGTCGCTGCTCTGGGGAACTGGGGGCGCTCAGAGTGTGGGCTGGGTCAGCATCACCTGGGGAGTTCTGTCCAGGGCCCAGGTCAAACCCGCTGCAGCAGCTTCGCTGGACCAGGAATCTGCATATTAAGCAAGCTCTTCTGGGAAATCCATGGCCACGAGCCTTTGCTGAGGGTCATTCTGGGCTTTGCCTCTGCAGCTGTGGAAGAACCCACTTAGTCCACAGCAGTCTGTCTTCCCTCCCCAGGGCTGCGTCTCACAGAGAAATAGGTCCTGGCAGCCCCAACTTCCACATGCACATGCAGGGTGCCTGGCCAAGCGGGGAGCCCAGGGATGACAAAGTCCTCAGGATGTGTGCCCTGACACAGGGGAGCTGCCTCTGCCTCCTTTAGCTCATATTTACCCAGAGCTTCCCTGTGGCCTGGCGGTGGCTCTGGAAGGCTCTCAACCTGCCTGCTGGGGGACTTCCACTGGGACCAGGTTGGGATCGTCAGGGTGAGGACAGCCCCTGTGAGGGCAGGAGGATGTGAGGGCAGGAGGGGAAATGTGACTCTGACACCCCAAGACTGGCCTAAGTTTAGGGAAATAACCCCCATGACTGGCCCAGGATTAGGGAGGACTTCCTGATGTGAGGGTGTTGAAGTGAAAAGTTATGAAGGACCCACCTCGGGGAAAGGAAGAGAGAGAAAAGGAGAGGAGGGGACAAAGTGTGATAGAGAAAAAAAAAACAGATGAAAGAGAATAAGACAGGCAGAGACTGAAAGAGGAGAAGAGAGAGACAGACAGACAGCTACTCTTGAGAGGGGGCCACAGTGAGGGGTGGGCAGTAGGCACCATAGCACACCTGCCCAACAGGTAGAGCTGGGGAGAAGGTAGGATCTGGCTCATTTTAGGAAAGAAACTCTGCCCCCTGCAACTTGTAGTCTTTATATTCCTTTCCAGTGGCCCAAAAAATGGCTGCAGTAGGAGAGAGGAAGGCTCGCTGACCAGTGATGCTCAGTGTTTCTGGGACTTTCCCTGGAGAAGGTGAGGTTTGCACTATCAATGCTTTTGCATTGGCCACTGGAGCCTGTTTACATTCGTGTTTTAGCATCAGAGCCATAAACCAGCAAATTACCTGTTGGGCTGTTTTAGCCAGGATGCTTGCTGCTGATGGCATTTGCACGGGTGACATGTACCAGGTGGGATTCTCCAGGGTGACTGATATTATTGCATCATCAGGAGTTTATCTTGGGAGTGTTTGGGTTTTGCTGATTTAATAACCAAGGCCTGGAGCCTGTGCTATGGGGGAAATGTTTCTTCTGATGAAGGGAATTGGCAAGTCCAGCGTCTCCTCCATAGGTCAGGCCAGAGCTTATTTAAAGAGCGAAAGGAAAAGGTACAGAGAAACATTTGCTTGTTTAATTGGCCATAGATTTTCCTGGCAATAATTTGCAGAAAGATAAGGGACCTCTTCAAGGTCATATATCTAGGCTGGCTGGGTGAGGAACAGGAAATTCTGGGTGTTTGGTTTTTTAAAACGAGTTTGCTGATTTCTCTCGGACTCGTCCATCAGCTGATGAATGTCTATTGTTTACCTGAAGGTTTCTGCCTGGCTGGCCTGGCTCTCTGCCTGGAACCTCTGTGTCTGAATGAAGGCAAAGATGGAGGACCTACCCTGGGGTCTGGAGTGTCAAAGGCCTTGTATCCAGACCCCAGGGCACAAACCCCACCCCAAGGTCAGTCAGCCACTGAGCCTCGCAGTGGAGAGGCAGCTCTGCAGAAGAGTGATGGGCAGCCGTACCCGTGTCCTGGCTTGCACAGGTCCAGGCTGGGTCTCTCCGTGGACCTACACCCTAGTCCCAGACTAGTGATCTTCTGGGGCAGATTCTGTGTTTCCAGCGTCTTAGCACATGACTTGACACTCAGCAAAGGCTCAGTAAGTGCTGGAATGAATGAATGATGTAGTGACTTGCCCAAGGACATCTAGCTGGTAGAGGCAGAGCCAGGATACCCAAGACTAGCGCTGTGTTCCTCATACTCCCCCCTCCCTCCACACTGTCCACCAAGGGGTAGAGCAGAAAAGTATACAGACATCTGGCCCTGGGGCCCCTGGAGTCTGAGTCCTGGTTTATTTCCTGGCTGTGAGATGGCCTTGGAGGTCCACCTCTCAGTTCCTTCTTCAAGGAGGAATTCCCTGCTCGGTGACAAGGAGGGCAGTTAGCTGACAGCCTCTGGTTATGCACCTTCAGGGGGCCACCCCAGCTCTGGAGCCCAGGCCAGTTCCTCCCAGTCAGGCCCAGTCAATGAATGACAAAATGGCCTTTTCCACCCAGAGCCAGACTTAACTAATGCACATTCTGGTCCAGAGCTCCTCACTGTGGCTGCCCCAGATGCTGCCGCGGTGTGTTACCTGGTGCGTGGTGGTCTGGGACATTCCTACTCCATTCCCCGTCTCAGCTCGCAGGTCTGCATTGTGTTCTGGAGGCTCTCTCTGCCCTAGGACCATAGTTTACTATGCAATAAATATGATACTGCCCAGGGATAACTGAATCCATCACCTGGACCATAGTGACTGCTGAAGGAGGGAAGTTTTGGTCAATGAGTTTTGAGATGTTTGGGGGTGGGGGCGCTTCTTCAAAGCTACTTCTTCTTGTATAGGAGCCTCTTAGAGAGAAGCTATTTATCTCCAGGTGGTTCTGTAGCCACCAATGTGATAGGCGCTGGTGGGCAGGTGGGCAGAAAACTGACGTAGCAGTGGAGCTGAGCCCAGGGAATCACAATGAAATGGAACCAGAGTCCTGTTGACAGTGGGAACCCCTGGATCAAACCATGTGGAAGCCAGCAGGACTATTTCTGAACTTTTCAATAACTAATTCATTCAATTATATTACCTAACACTAAGCTAAGTGTTCTCCCTATCATTTGTAATAAAAAATAATCCTGATACAATTAGGCCTACCCCAGGTCAGGTCACAAAGCAATGAATCTCTTATGGTAAAATTTCAAGTGTATGGCAAGGAAATCTCAGGAAGAGGTTTGTAACAGAGGATCCAGCTGGCGTTTTCCAACTCAGATTTCATAGAAAGTGGATGTTCCAGGACCCACGTGTGGCCTGAGAGCTGGATAGACAGAGGCCAGGGTTACAGCGGTGGTATTTCCACCAGGTGGGAAACAAACCACCCCCCTGGGGCAAGAAGAGGAGACAGCCAGTCCACCTGCCCACACGCACACCTCCAAAGTGAGAGGAAGGCTCAGGAGCTGATCTGTGTTGGGAACCAGAGTAAGCCCCAAGCCACACCTGACATTCAGGGTGAGTCCAGGGTTAAACAGAGCTATGACAACCCATCGCCCAAATCCAGGGCTTAATCCCTGCCCCTCTGCCCCCAACTCCCAGGGCCCAGCACCCTCACCCCTTGGCTCAGCTTCCTCTCCCAAATGCCATGCAAATTGCCCTGAACAAGCCATTGACAGGTCCTGCTGAGCTAACTGCACTGCAAACACCTAGAACTCGGATTGTCTCAATCAAAAGGAGAAAAGACGCACAGCCAATTAGGCCCTGCGTTATTTGACTAAGTGTGCAGGCTTAATGGCAATTATTAATGACACGGTAGGGAGGGCAGAAACGTAATTACCATTATCGACAATTTCTCTTTGTCGGAGGTGGCTGTGGGTGATGGGAATCTGAGAAACCTATCAAAGAAATCCAACCAAGTTCATCTTTCAAGCCAGGGCTGGGAAAGCGTGTCAAAGGCCACAGCCAGTGGCTTTTGAGGGACACACCAGCCCAGGGCAGCCATCTGGCCTGACCCTGAAGGCGGTTCAGATTTTGGTGTGGGTTCTGTGTGGTGAAGTGATGGTCAAGGGGAGGATGTGGCTGTGGTCCTAGCTCTGCCCTGAGGCACCAGGTGAGCTGGACTAGGCACCTTGCTTACCAGGGACTCAGTCTTTGATTCATCAAAGAGGGGGTGTTCTGGAATTAGTGTTTCTCAAAAGAGGAGTCTGTTGGCACTTGAGGGGGTCAGTTCTTCCTGTGTGGGACTATTCCACATGCTACCCCATGGGGATCCCCAATTCACTAAGAACACCCCTTCCCCACCCCCTCACGGCCCCAGCCACTGTGACAATCAAAATCCACACACACACTCATATGTTGACATATTCCCTTGGGAGACTGTCCCCCTGGCTAAGGACCTTTTCCAAAGAGCTGGTGGGCGGGGGGAGCCTCCCTGTACCTCAGGGTCCTCACATGAACAATGGTGCCTTCCTCACTGGGCTATGGAGATGAAATGAGATACTGCTTATAAAAGTGCAGCCCAGTGCCTGGCCCGGAGAACAGTAACCGTTACCATGGAGACACACAGAGCCCCCTCCCAGGCATCTACGGTCTGATGTCAACCCTGCAAAGTACATGCCATCATTCCCATTTTAGAGCTGGGGAAACTGGGAACCTGAGAGTTTGCATAACTCGACAGGTTTCAACAAGGGCTCAGAGTGACTTCCCAGCCTGGCCTCTTAAGAGCCCATCTGTGGGCGACATGACAAGGCCAGGTACTCACTGGTGTCTGCTGTAGGATGTCTGCACTGCGGGGTGGAGAAAGGACGAGGCTTGGGGCTGATCACTGTCGGTCCCAGAAGGCAGACTGGAGGTGAAGCCCTCCTGAATCTGCCTAACTACATGCTTCTCCTGCTCCCTGTTTGTGAATCCCAAGTTCAGGTGAAGATTTTCTCCTTGCTGACTTAGATGGTTCTAAGGAATAGGAAGTGAGGGGCCAGGCTCCAGGGCCAAGGTCTATAAGAGCAAAGCGGGGGCAGGGAGTTCACAGATTGGCTGCAGGGGTGGGGGGTAGGGGGTCAGAGGTGGCTGTGGCTGCAGGAAGGCATCGCACTGGCAGGGCACCCCCTGATATTCTGAGGTGACACAGGAAGGTGGCAGGGCATGGAGCTCAGAGCCCCGAGTCAGTATCACGGAGAAGCCACAAAAATCTCAGGGAGATCCATGGGATGGTAGTCAGCACTCCTGAATATTCGTTGGAAGGACTGATGCTGAAGCTCCAATACTTTGCCACCTGATGCAAAGAGCAGACTCATTGGATGAGACCCTGATGCTGGGAAAGACTGAAGGCAGGAGAAGGGGATGACAGAGGATGAGAAGATTGGATGGCATCATGGACTCAATGGACATGAATTTGAGCAAGCTCTGGGGGATGGTGAAGGACAGGGAAGCCTGGTGTGCTGCAGTCCAAGAGGTCACAAAGAGTCGGGAACGGCTGAGCAGCTGAGCAACAGCAAGCCCATGCCCACCCACTCCTCGCGGCATCTATGAGGCCCCGGGTCAGCCCCATGTGTCCTCCTGCCCCACCTCTGACCTCATCTTGTGCCACTGTGTCCAAATACACACGCCTTTCTCCTCTTCCCCACTCAGGGCCTTTGTACTGTGGTTGGTTCTGCCTTGAATGCTTCTCACCCAGACCTTCCCACGCTGCCTCCTTATCTGCTCTCAGCTCAGAAAGGCCTTCCTGGAACACCTCAGCTGAAAGAGTCATAAACTCCACCCTACAGGATCATCCACCCTGCTTTTAATTTGCTTCTTACAGCACTTAACAATGGTAAGCTTTGTTATCTTACACTGTTTGCTATTTATCAATGTAATATTCTGAGAGCCTAGAACAGTGTCTGGCACTAAACAGGTCCTCAGCAAATGCCAAAAGAAGGATAGAGACATAGTTTCTGATGGCAGGGTTCCGAGTCTGAGGGGAGACACAGTCCTATCCTCAGGGAGCCTCAGTCTGAGGGGAGACACAGCCCCGTCCTCGGGGAGCCCCAGTCTGAAGGGAGACACAGTCCTATCCTCAGGGAGCCCCAGTCTGAGGGGAGACACAGCCCCGCCTCAGGGAGCCCCAGTCTGAGGGGAGACACAGCCCTGCCCTCAGGGAGCCCCAGTCTGAGGGGAGACACAGCCCCACCCTCAGGGAGCCCCAGTCTGAGGGGAGACACAGCCCCGTCCTCGGGGAGCCCCAGTCTGAAGGGAGACACAGTCCTATCCTCAGGGAGCCCCAGTCTGAGGGGAGACACAGCCCCGCCTCAGGGAGCCCCAGTCTGAGGGGAGACACAGCCCTGCCCTCAGGGAGCCCCAGTCTGAGGGGAGACACAGCCCCGCCTCAGGGAGCCCCAGTCTGAGGGGAGGCACAGCCCTGTCTCCGGGAGCCCCAGTCTGAGGGGACACACAGTTGCTTTTCTTGAGGCAGTACTGTCCAAACACGTAAGCCGTGGAGGAAGTGTGGCCGAGGAGCCATATGCTTACGGGACTGTCTGGAAGGCTTCCCATAGGAGGCCACCTCTGAAAACTGGAGGTCCCACATGCTAAGACCCCTAGTGGACCAACTCCATCCTTTTAAATCAGAGCCAAATAAAACTGGTTGTACTCAGGGCAACTCCCTGGAGGTCCAGTGGTTAGAACTCCGGGCTCTCACTGCTGAGGGCCCAGGTTCGATCCCTGGTCGGGCAACTAAAGTCCTACAGGCCACGTGGTGTGGTCAGAAAATGAAAAGCAAACCACAAAGTGGTCATGCTTAGATGCAGGCCGTGAGTGTGATCAGTGACAGACCCCACGGATCTCTTACCACAGGTCCTGACACACCTACCTGACTACTCTTTTTTGTGGTATGAATACTTGTCTGCATCTTGATCAGAGAAAAAGTGGTCACAGGCCACCATCTGCTTGGAAGTTCTCCCCTCTTCTCTGCCCTCTGGTCCTATCTATGTCCCCATTTATAGATTCTGGGACCATAGAACGGGATGCAATGCACGGCTCACACTGCAGTCTACAAGTGGCATCTATGTGGCGATGTGCAGTTCACAACCTGTTTAGCTGTGTGTAGCAGCCCTGATTAATTCCCAGTCTCAGGGCTGAAGGGAACCTCAGCAAGTCTAGAGTGCAGTCACTCAACTTTAAAATGAAGAAACCAAGGCTCCTGGTGGAGACAAGGCTTTTGCGGGGCGGTGCAGCGGTGCCTCGATGAAATGGCTGGGCTGGGCACCCACAGCTCCCGGCTCCCAGAGCAGCACCGTGAGACGTCCCTTCCTCAGGACTTCAGAGTGCCCCCTTCCCTCCTGCAGCACGCCCCTGAGCCCACCCTGTGCCTTCATTCAGGCTCAGTACCTGCCATGCTTTGGGGTCTTCCTCCGTGACCCACACCACCAAGCTGTGACCCCACCATTGGCCCACTCAGAGAGGGGGCCCCCTGACAGAGTGGGATTCTCATCTGTACCCGGGGTGAAGGGAGCAACAGGGAGGTGGAGAGGACCCCAGACCTCCTGGCAGAGTAAAAACACAGAGTCAGACACACTCGGGTAGAAACTGCTCTGCACCACTCCCAACTCTGCCCCTGCAAGGGGTATGATGCTGGCGGTTCACTCAGCCTTTCTGGGCTCCAGATTTCTTGACTATAAAGGGGGGTTTCTCCCCTCATCTCTCACCCCAGTGCAGTGAGGATTACACAAGGTAAATGATGTGTAGGACCGAGTGTGACCCACACCGCAGCTCTGCCTGCATAAGCCCTCCTTCTGGACGCCTTTCTCAGCCTCTGTTCTGCACGTGTGTGTTACGGCTCTTCCCCGCGGACGCCGTTTAAAGGCAGGAACTGTTACTGGGAAGAGATAAAATCCTTGGCACAGCTCAACCATTACCAGAGATGTTTAACCAGCCCATGTTCAAGGCAGGAGGACACGCATGGAAGCGTTTTATCTTCCTCCCACAAAGGGAGAGCAGAGCCCCACGCCAAGCTGAGATGAAGGCTTGATTTCTTTTTAAAATAGACGTTTAGGATTCTATTGATGCTTTGCTAACTCCCAGTCAAATCACGGCATCAAGGAAAGAAAAACTCCATTTTCTGTTAAGATGTTGAAATGGCCCTTTCTAATTAGGCGTGGGCTCCGGAAGGGGGAGCCCAGGAAGGTAGCCCAGAGCTGGGTCTGCTCGTCATACATTTCAGGGTCTGTGAGCCCCTCGGATCTGAGCCTGCAAGTGCTGAGTGAGGGGACTGGCCTCCTAACCATCCTGCCCTCTGAGTCTCCCACCAGGCTAGGCTCCTGGTTGTCCCCGGGGAAGGATGTGAAGCCTGTTAATTACTAATCAGATACATGTTTTGCATATGT
>NC_057413.1:45807574-45957997 GCF_019320065.1 Cervus canadensis
GCAGTCTGAGCATCCATCTGGGCTTTAAATTCCTGCCCCCCTGCCATTCACAGGTTGTAAGAGTGAAGCCATAAACAACGAATGAATAGAGTAGAAAGAGGGATATGGGCAGGGGGAAGCTGCCTGAGTGAGCAGCAAGGGCCTGACTTTGGGTGGCCAGGCCATCCCCAGGAGCGGTATTTAATCTGAGTCCTGAAGGATGAGAAGGACCCAGCCAAGCAGAGTGTGGGAAACGGGGTTCCAGGCGGGGTGCCAGTGAACATGACATGTGCTAGGAACTGTGGAGGTCCAGTGGGGGCTGGCGAGAGGGCAGAGACAAGTAAAGACGGCGACAGGGCAATGCCTCTGGAGGCCACCTAATGAGAGCAATCAGCAGGGCACACGGTGTCCACCTCAGGGTGGGCCGGAGGTGCCCAATGCAGCCACTTAGCCAGAGGCACTTCCGGGAGCTAGAGAGACCTGCCTTCTCCAGGAAGCTCTCTCGGTTCCTCACCTCCATCACTGCACCATCACAGTGTGTTATGGGCTTCCCAGGTGGCGTGAGTGATAAACCACCTGCCTGCCAGCGCAAGAAACATAAGAGACTCCAGTTCGATCCTTGGGTCAGGAAGATCCCTGGAGAAGGGAATGGCAATCCACTCCAGTATTCTTGCCTGGAGGACCCCATGGACAGAGGAGCCTGGCGGGGTCAGAGAGTCGGACACAAACGAAGCAACTTAGCACGCAGTGTGTTGTAATTGCCTATTTACCTCCCAGCCTCCCCTCCTAGACTGGGAGCACCTTGAGGGCAGGAACCAATCTAACTGGCCTCTGTAGCCCAGCAGCTGACCAATATTAGGTGCTTGGCGAATATCTACAGCAGCTCTGGATTCCTGATGGTGAAGGCAGGGCCAGGCCTGATGCTGGAGCTTCTGTGGTCCTTCTGCTGCCACTGCCGTCACCAGCTGGGCCCCCCAAACCAAGGGATGCCCCATCTCTCTCAAATCAGAGGAGGGCAGAGGCCAAGGGGCAGGAAGATCAGAGGGATCACCCAGGTCGCATGACCCGTTGGTGGCAAAGCTGGCCAGGACTCAGGTTTCCAGACCCCAGCCCAGAGGTTTCTCCACTGGCCACTTTTCCACTGGCCTTCTCGCCCCTGCCTCCGCTCAACACTCCTTTAGCAATGTCTCGATCTGTGTGCTGAAGCCACGCAGGGCAGAGAGCACCCAGAACAGAGGAGTCTGCCTGTCTCCTGGGAAGAAGCAGCCAGCCGGGTGCCCCAGGGATGGCAGGGGCCCCTGCTCACTATCACGGGCCATTCTGCTTTGAGGTCATGCTAACAGCATGATGGTTAAGCATGTAAGTTTCATAGCACAGTCCTGCAACTTCCCAACTCTGTGGTCCTGGGCCAGTGACTTCAACTCTCTCTGCAAAGTCTCTTCACTACAGAATGGAGATGAGTGACCATAGTAATCCTATGTCCTAGGGTTGTGGTAAGATTAAATGAGTTAACAGGTGTAAAATGCTTAGAATGGTTCCTGGCAGGTAGTAAGTGCTTGATCAGTAAAATGTGTCCAATAAATGTGAGTGAGAATTTCCCAGGACAGACTCGAGAGACTCAGGCCCTTAGGTGAGCCTGAGCTATTTACCAACCCACTGTATGCCTCGGTTTCTCCACCTTTTAAATAGGGAGTCATTCATCTCTATGAGTGGCTGGAGGACAACCACGAAATGCCAAGAATCCTGAAAAGAGTTCAGAGGTTAAATAGAAAGAACCTAACAAGTGGGAGGCCTGATGGGCAGGTGACCCTGTGGCAAACGCAGGGCCCCATAATTCACCCTCGACCCAGCAGGCTGCCTGGGTTTTATGAGCCCTGGGGGCTAGGCTACTTTCCTGAACATCATTCAGAATTTATAGACACTTGTCACTGTCCTTCCCAACTCTTTTTTTTTTTTGCCTTAGAAGGAAGCCTGGTGTTAACACAGCCTCTGCTGCCCTCCCAGGGAAATGCAGCCCACCCTGCCTTCAGTCCCCAGCTGGTGGGAAGAGAGGAGCTGAGAGGCCAGCAGGCCTGTCCACGGCAGCCAGGTGCCCCCTCTACCTGCCGAGGTCAGGGCAGAGGAAGACAACCTGGAGCCAAGTATAGGAACCAGGCTTCTGCATAAAGGACCCTGTGATGACCGAGACCTCGGGCCTCAGACCTCTAGGAATTTGAACAGGACTGGGCCGGGCTGGGTTGGGCTTGGGACCCCCTCCGAGTTACAGAACAAGGAAAGCACAGAGGGAAGCACCAGCTGGGAGCTCCTGACGGAAGCTCTCCCGCTTGTATCACTTACAGGCCGTGTCACCGGCTCAGTAACTTGGCCTCTCTGCGCTCCCACGTTCTGACCTGAACACTGGCTAAATGTGCCTTGCCCTGTCTACTCCACAAGCTACCAGGATGAGGAAGGACAACCATGAGGGTGGAGAGGACTGGGAGGAGCTACAACGGGAGCTGTCACAGAGTGACCAGGAGCGCAAGTGCCGGATCCCCACCTCCTGAGTGGGGGACCTGAGCGAGGTACCTTCACCTCTCTGCCTCCTCTCCAGGAAACTCTTAATGTCTCGTTCCCAAGGTTGCACAGGATGAAATAGCTTAGCATCCCTAAAGCCAGCCAGGGCTCAGCAAACTCAGGCAGCTACAGAAGAGGCACCACCCCGAGGGAATCGAGAGCAGTGGGTGAGGGCATGGAGCAGGAATCAGACACAACTAGGGTCAAGTCCTGGCTTGGTGCACAGTGTCCATGTGACCTGGGACACCTCCCAGTTGGCCTGGGACTTCTCCGGTTTCATAACGGAAAGTCTTGCATTCCAGAGTCCCCTGGGTCCCAAACAGGGTCAGTTGGTCACCTTAGACCCAAAGAAAATCCCACTGCTATTCTGAGCTACAGCTTCCACCTCAGCACAAAGGCAGGTAACACCTACTTTGTGAAGGTTGTAGGGGAACGAAATGAGAGAACATGTGTCAATTACGCCAGCCATGGCGGCTCTTTCATAGATGTTCACTCACTTCATCCTCACCACGACCCGGAGGCGCGGAGGCAGTGCTCAGCAGGGGTTCCCCAGGGAGGGAAGGGGCTGCACCCAGCACAGCCTATGGGACCCCAGGCTCTTCCAGCTCCTCATTTGATGGCAACACTGGCCTGCTGGGCCCCTGGGAGCCAGGTCCAGCCCTAAGCAGCTCTGCCTGCGATCGGAGTTGAAATCCCACTCTGGGGGCACATCTAGCTGTCATGAGGTTCCCCAGGCCTTCCCCTTGGGTGCCAGGAAACTATTACAGACGTTGAAGGTGTGCAAGAATAAGAAAGTCTCTTTGAGGAAGAGGAGATATATGCATGTATACATATATATACATACATATATAGTTATGACTGATTCATGATGTTATACGTCAGAAACCAGCACAACATTGTAAAGCAATTACCTTCCAGACAGAAAAAAAAAAGAAAGCCTCTCATACACCGGGAAGCTCCACCTCGATTCCCATCTCTCACCCTTACACATATCACAACATGTGACAATTTGCATCGCAGATAAGAGTGTGGACTCAGGAGCCGGGCTGCCCAGGGTTCACATCCAAGCTCTGCCCTCTGACTAGCTGTGTGACCTCAGGCAAGTGACTTAACTTCTCTGGGCCTGTTTCCTCACCTGTAAAAATGAACTAATCAGCACCCATGCCACAGAGCTAATGTGGGGATAAAATCAGTATATAAAGCTTACATTAGAACAGCGCCGGGCCCACTCGAAGCAGGCAATACCCAGGAGCCGTTATTCTGATGATTTAATATAATGTAATTCAATCCAAGCATGACCTGGTCATTCCATTAGCCTCTTTGAGCCCATTTCCTTACCTTTAAATGGAGACTACTCCGCTCACCCCTACTTCCTCACTGTCACGGGATCCAAAGTAGATAAACGTGGTTGTGAGTTACGCTTTAAAAACCATCAAGAGCCGTATATGTGAAAGGGATGAAAAGAACGCGTCCTCTAATAAACATAAGGTAATAGAAACATAGGACTACGGGGTAACATGAGCCAATGTAAGATAATACTCTGCGTTAAAAACTGAACCGTGAGAGAGAGAAGACAGATGGAGAAAGAGGAGGAGAGGCAGAGAAAGGCCAAGTGAGACAGGGACGGCGGGTGAGGGCTGAACTTGGAGAGCAGGGAATCAATGCCGTACTGTAATTTAAAAACCGATATACAGTAAATATCGGCCCGGCGCCGCAGAGCAGCGGCACGGCAGGGTGGCCCTGCCAGAGATAACTCACAGCCCCAGCTGGGCCAGCCCCCCGGCTCCCCGCCGGCCTCCCCTCTAACTCATGGGCCACTGCTGTGTCCCTGCACCTACGTGCTACCCTAGGGCCGCAGGCACCTGCGGGGCCTCCTGGTTATGTGCCATAGTCACACGGCCCGAGATCTATGGAACCGGCTGACCATGAAGTCCTGGAAATGAGCCTGGGGCCTGGACTTCTCCCCTCGAGAGAAAGGGACTTGGGAGGGGGCTTGGGTTCCCAGCAGCCTGGCTTTGTGCTGGGGGTGAACTGGGGGCTCAAGCCCAGGGGGCTCCCATCACAGCTCTTCTCTTGTGGCTTCACTGCCAGAATTCTGTCCCCTCCCCACAGTGACACACCCATCCCCCCATCATCACCCCACGTCACACCTGAGACACAGATCCCGTAATCCATCCTACACCTGACCCTCCCAGTTCCTGAAACCCCGCCCCCACAAGCATGCCTCTAAATCTGGCTTCTCCTGCTGGGGGGCTCATGCCTTCTTCTGTGCCCTGCTCCAAGGCCTATTTTCTTGACCCCCATAGGCTTTTCCAGCTTCTTCAGACCAAAATATCTTCCCCCCACCTGGCTCAGCCCCGGGGAACGGGTACGGGGGTGGGGGTGGGGGCAGGAATCATGGCCCAGGGAGATGTTGCTCTCTGGCCTTCTCTCCATGAAAGAGACCAGGCTGAATCAGATGCCTCCTTCCTTGATAAAAAGTTCCTCAATCCAGGTTCCACATCCCCATTAGAAGCCCCAGTGCCTTCCCACCCCCATCCAGTGCATGCACAGTGGTTCTGAAAGGTCCCAAAGCAGCATGTTCTGCGGCCCTGCCACCGACTCCCATCCCCTGAGATCCTGTGTTGTGCTCGCCCACGTGGCGTGTCCTGTAGACACTGCCTGAGCCTGTAGACCTGTAACTTCCTCCCACAATGTGGCTTGATTGCCCCATAATCTGACCCCAAAACGAAGGCGGTCCAGGTGTGAAGTCCAGTTCTGAATCCACTAGCCACCTTCAGACAAATCCCTCCTCCACAAACTTCCCCAGCCCCTAAGCCAAACGCAGTGTGGTTACAAGGTATAATAAGAAACCCAACTGCATCAGGAACCACTCAGTGACCTCTGCCTCAGTGTCCTCTCACGTATAATGGGTGTAATCATAGCATCTGTCCTTCTTGCTTGCCTGGTAGGAACTTCTGTAGGGTCAAATGAGATCACATAGAGAGTATTATGAAATTCCCCAAGGTGCTGGATGATTTAGTGGGTGGTTGTTGGAGAGGAGCATCCATTAAACTGATCCACAGTTGCTCCCCTCCTCGCTTAGGAAAAATGCCCCTAGTCTATCTACCATGAATAATAGTAGTGTATACCACACAGGGGCTTCCCTGGTGGCCCAGACAGTAAGGAATCCACCTGCAGGATCTGGGTTCCATCCCTGGATCAGGAAGATCCCCTGGAGAAGGGATGGCAACCCACTCCAATATTCTTGCCTGGAGAAGCCCATGGACAGAGGAGCCTGGCGAGCTATAGTCCATGGGGTGGCAGAGAGCTGGACGTGACTAAGCAACTTGGCGTGCGTGCACACACACACACACACACACACCCCACAGCATTCAGCACATGCCGGGCATTGCTCCAGCCCCTCACATACAGCAATTCATCAGGTTCTCCTAACAGCCCTATGCCGTGGGTACTCTTATTGTCTCCATTTTGCAGATGAGGAAACTGAGGCCCAGAGAGAGTAATCTGCCTGAGTCCACATGATCAGGAAAAGAGAACACAGTGTAAGCCCTAGGAATGGGGGCCCCAGTGCACCCAGGCTCCCTACATAAGAACTGTGTCCACATATTTTAGTACCTAAGCATTCTGGGATAATGTGTATGTTTCTCTGCTCCACCCTCCTCTTAGACCTAAACTTCCCAAGGACGAAAAATAGGCCTTTCCCCACCTGAGGACGGCTTCTCAAGAGTAAGGAGCCCGCCTTGCCCACTTGCAACCTCTCTGTGTTCCCCCTCCCCCTGCCAGCAGCTCTCTGCCCAGACTTTTGCCCATTTAAGGACTGGGAAATCATCCTGCCCCCAGTGCGATGGCCCTCATTTCTCATGTGCTTAGAAGCTGTGACCAGACAGCGGGCCCGGGATTTATGTCTATTCTAGGGTCTCCCCTCAGTTCCCCTTCTCCCAGCTCAGCCTCTGTGACGCACATGCCCGGGCTGGGAGGAAGATTAAGTGGTTCCTTTAGGGTCAGCTGCCCCTAAACAGGGACCACAGCCCCCAAATCTCTTCATCCAGTCAGTTCACATTTGGGTGAGAGGGTGAGATGCCAGTTAAGCAGTGGGGCAGGGAGGGATCTGGGAAAGCAGCTTGAGAGTGCATTTCTCAAGTGGTCCGCATCACCCCTCCACCTCCAGCATGGCCACTGCTGTTGTCAGCTTTACATCATGTGGTTAATCATGCATGACCTTCAGCTGAGTCCTGAGCACATGCACACGCACAGACACACGCATGCACGGGATCACAGGTGAGGGAAGGCAGTAGGCACAAGTCAGAGCTGGGCACCCCCACCGCCATCCCAGCCCCAACCCCCTCCAAGTCCTAGAGTCCACAGGCGGGGCTGGAAAAAGTACAGAAGGGGAAATCAAACAATGGGGGTGGTGGAGGGCTGCATGTGGTGTCTGGCTGGGGGCGGTGCACAGTAGGTGCTCAATAACTGCACGTTAAATTAAACTGAATCAATGAGGGCCGCTGACCAATCAGTCATGAAAGGGAAGGTCTAGGGAGCATCCTGAACACTCAGGCTCTCCTGACTTTAAAGCTCGATGGGCTTGAGGGCTTTCCAGGTGGTGCTCGTAAGAACCCATCTGCAATGCAGGAGATGCAAGAGACGTGAGTTCGATCCCTGAGTTCGGAAGATCCCCCGGAGGAGGGCATGGCAACCCACTCCAGTATACTTGCCTGGAGAATCCCATGGACAGAGGAGCCTGGAGGACTCCATGGGGTCACAAAGAGTCGGACACTACTGAGACGACTTAGCATGCATGGGATGGAGGGGGCACTTTAGAACAAGTCAAAGGAAACCTCACTGTCACACTGGCAGCAAAGTACAGAACTTTGCTCAAGAGGTGGGGTGCACTGAGACCATGAAAGTGGTTCCAGCAAATCATGACTCCCATACCTTGACCCTTAAGAAGCGTCATGAGAAACGGCTGCGAGAAGGCTTCCTCTACAGCATGAGGACAGACACCGCCCAATCCTCTCCCACACTCTATCTCGGTGGAAATGAGGCAGAAGCGGGGCTAGAACGCGCAGGGGACTGACCTAGCATGGGATTTCTCAGTTGTGGGAGGTGTGATATGAATCAAAGCTCCGGAGAGCAGACTGACAGATCACCAAACAGCCACACAAGAGCACATGCAGGTTGCACATGTGCCCTGGCAGAGACAGGGCTCCAGTGTGGCTCCCTCACCCAGGGTGACCCATCGGTAAGTTCCTGACCAGGTCCCCCAGCACCCCAGAGAGTCCCCTGCAACTTGGTGTCTGGCGCTGTATGAGGACCTCTAACCTCTAACCTTTGATTTCCGTGTCTCCGGGTCATCCATCTTTCCTCCCTTCTGCCCCAAGAGGACTTATCTGGGTATTACAGAGGCTTCAATGGGGCAGGGGAAGGGAAACTGAAGGGAAGGATCAACTTGCCCACCCAGGAATCCTCAATACCTTTTTAGATTGACTAGGCCTCATCTTATGGCCCTTATTGGGCATTTCCAGGGCTTTCCAGGAGCTCAGGTCAAGCATGCCTACACCTCCATTGTTGTCCTCCAGGGGGCCCCCACATCTCTTTCTCATCAGCTGCTGCTGCTGCTGCTAAGTCGCTTCAGTCGTGTCAGACTCTGTGCGACCCCATAGACGGCAGCCCACCAGGCTCTGCCCTCCCTGGGATTCTCCAGGCAAGAACACTGGAGTGGGTTGCCATTTCCTTCTCCAATGCATGAAAGTGAAAAGTGAAAGTGAAGTCGCTCAGTCGTGTCTGACTCCGCAACCCCACGGACTGCAGCCTACCAGGCTGCTCCGTCCATGGGATTTACCAGGCAAGAGTACTGGAGTGGGGTGCTATTGCCTCATCAGCTACTGAGACGCAAGCTGGAGCCTAAACTTTGCTTCCCACCCAATCTCCTCCAAGTCCTGCAGGCTGAGTGACCCTATGTCAGTCATTTGGGGGACCAGAGGGAGTCATGTAACAGCAAGACCTAGTTTACAACTAGTCTGAAGTAGGAGTCTGCACAGACTCCCAATATTAGTTGGGGATCATAGTAAATCCCCACCCCCAGCTATTTTGACTAAAGCTGCCTTGATAGTAGAACAGATCAGGAAGGGTAACTAGGAAAGATGGGGCTAGCTTTAGGGAAAAGGAGTAGAAAGTGAGTCTTAGGGAGGGAAGGTGGAAGAACCAAACAGATTTTTGCATTTCTGTGAAGTGTATCAGAGACCTAAGTTAAGACGAAAGGGAAGACCTTCCCGTTTTGGCCTTAGACAGAAGAAGAGGGTGTTTAGGGGAGATGACCCAGGAGGGAAATACAGAGGGAAAAGGGGTTAAGACAGACATAGCATCTCACTTTTCTTGTTGTGTCTGCTGTGAATGAGTTAATGCAGGGTTTGCCCATAATACAGTTGTTCTAGTATCCAGGACTCCCACAGATGCTAAAATCCAGAGGCTCTAATCTCTTTATAAAATGGCATAGTACTTGCACATAACCTGTACACATCTTCCCATATACTTTACTTTTTTAACTTTTTTTATTTTGTACTGGAGTATAGCCTCTTGATGAAAGTTAAAGAGGAGAGTGAAAAAGTTGGCTTAAAGCTCAACATTCAGAAAACTAAGATCATGGCATCTGGTCCCATCACTTCGTGGCAAATAGATGGGGAAACAGTGGAAACAGTGAGACACTTTATTTTGGGGGGCTCCAAAATCACTGCAGATGGTGATTGCAGCCATGAAATTAAAAGACATTTACTCCTTGGAAGGAAAGTTATGACCAACCTAGATAGCATATTAAAAAGCAGAGACATTACTTTGCCAACAAAGGTCCATTTAGTCAAGGCTATGGTTTTTCCAGTGGTCATGTATGGATGTGAGAGTCGGACTGTGAAGAAAGCTGAGTGCTGAAGAATTGATGCTTTTGAACTGTGGTGTTGAAGAAGACTCTTGAGAGTCCCTTGGATTGCAAGGAGATCCAACCAGTCCATCCTCAGGAGATCAGTCCTGGGTGTTCATTGGAAGGACTGATGCTGAAGCTGAAACTCCAATACTTTGGCCACCTCATGCGAAGAGCTGACTCACTGGAAAAGACCCTGATGCTGGGAGGGATTGGGGGCAGGAGGAGAAGGGGATGACAGAGGATGAGATGGCTGGATGGCATCACCAATTCGATGCACATGAGTTTGAGTAAACTCTGGGAGTTGGTGATGGACAGGGAGGCCTGGCGTGCTGTGATTCATGGGGTCACAAAGAGTCGGACACGACTGAGCAACTGAACTGAATTGAACTGAGAGCCGATTAACAATGTTGTGATAGTTTCAGGTGAATAGGGAAGAGACTCAGCCATACATATTCACTTATCCATTCTCCTCCAAACTCCCCGCCCATCCAGGCTGCCACATAACACTGAGCAGAATTCCATATGCTATGCAGTAGGTCCTTGTTGGTTATCCATTTTAAATATAGTTGTGTGTACATGTCCATCCCAAACTCCATAACTACCCTTCCCCCCCATCCTTCCCCCTGTTCCCCCCCACAACCATAAATTCATTCTCTAAATCTGTGCCTCCCACATACTTCAAAATCTTCCCTAGATTACTTATAATACTGACTACAATGTAAATGCTATGTAAATCAATGTAAATGCTACATAAATAGTTGCCAGTACATGGCAAATTCAAGTGTTGCTTTTTAGAACTTTCTGGGATTTGTCTTTTTCTGAAAACTTTTGATTGCATCCACAGATAAAGAACCCACAGATAAGGAGGGTCGATTGTAAATGCATTGAGTACTAAAGAGTCCAACTTTGGGATTTTGCAGTCTCTCATGTTTCAGGATTACCCTGTATACATAGGACTGTGACAAGGAGTCCCAGGCTCTATGCAGACAACTCCAAGCATACTGATAATTACAAGAGCTCAGTTTTGCTCTTTAACCCAGTTTGACCCTGTTTAACACCTAAGCCTTGTGCCTACAGTTCCAGTCTGCCTCTTGGGTTGGTCTGGTGCCCATTAACCTTGGCCCTTGGGGATATTCAAGAAAGCAGACCTAGATCTGTCCAAATCAGGCGCATGGCCTTCTGTTGCTCAGGAGCAAAGCCACACACAGCCTTGCATCTCCTCCACGGGACCCCCACACCTTCTACACACCGTGCAACCACAGTGCAAGGAATCGCGGAGAAAAAAACCAGGAGTGATGGGTTACAACACGGGCAAACAGTGTCATTGTTTAAACGTGCTTGGTGCATTAGGACTCAGCTTAACAAGCCATTTGACCCAGCACATAGTTGCCTCTGGCTTCTCACTCCTTTTCCTTTGACCTTCTGTTCACAGACTTGCCTTGTTTTCCAGGATCAAGCCTGCCCTTACCCCCCATTTCAATAAAATGGAGATTCCTGTTCAGGAGGTTTGGGATTTTGCATCCACCCAGCCTGCTTCTGGGTGATGCTGATGCTCCTGGTCCATGGACCACACTCCAGGCAGTGACTTGCCAGTGTGGATCTGTCCTCACCATCTCCTGGATTCTCCTTGCCTCAAATCTACCTCCTTTTCTAATCCTAGCCGGTTAGTCCTAAAACATGCATTCTCAGTGGTGGCAACAGCGCCCCCAAGGGGGCAAAAATTTGTTATTGGGAGCAGCTTACTCTTTTTGTATACAAAGAACAGCGATACCTAATACAGTACATAAACAGATATATAGTATATATTAAAATTTAATGGGAGTGAAATTATAAGAAATAGTGTCTTAAAAGTTTTCATCAAGAGGGCAATAATTAAAGAAAAGTTGAGACACACGGGCTGAAGGCTAACTCCCTTCACCCTCTCTGGTGCCAAATCTCCAATAATGGCACCTAGTTGCAAAAGTAAATGATATGACATGATATGAAATGACATCAGTGTGTCCCTTCCCTGCTGCCTGCCCCGATCCCCCCCGAGCTGTCTAGACCAAAGGCCCTTCTTCTGCAGGTTCTGCATCCCTTTTCCCAGAAGGAACAGTGTCCGCCTGCCTCACCTATTATATTATTGGGGAACTCCAGTCCCACACGAAACGGATACATTAAAGCCTACCTGTAATGCCCTCACGCGTGTGTGTGTGCTAAGTCTCTTCAGTCGTGTCCGACTCTTTGAGACCCCGTGGACTGTAGCCCACCGGGCTCCTCTGTCCATGAGGATTCTCCAGGCAAGAATACTGGAGTGGGTTGCCATGCCCTCCTCCAGGGGATCTTCCCAACACAGGGATTGAACCCACATCTCTTAAGTCACCTGCATTGGCAGGTGGGCCCTTTACAACTAGCACCACCTGGGAAGCCCCAGTGCCCTCATACCTGGGCAGTACTGCCTTTGAGAGTTTAGTTACTTGATCTAAAATCAGGAAGGGGTCACAAATATATCCTGAGTGCTAAAGGGCTTGCTCAAGGCTGAAGCACACTCACATGGGCCTGACCTGACATCCTCCTTCGGAAGTCAACACCAGCATCCTGACGGGATCAGTAAAGGAACCAGGCCTCGGGGGGCCCCACCCAAGTCACACACACGGTAGGGTCGGGACCCCTAACTCACAGTCCAGTGTTCAGCCTACCATCTTCCATCCGGTCCAGAAGGACAATGCAGACTATCTGATGGGAATTTTTGAACAGATGTGTATGAGCCAGAATGGCAGGCAGGGAAGCCCCCGAGAAGACCGAACCCCCCAGGGCTCTGTGATGAAGGCTCTGAAGTCACCTCATCAGCCAGGCCAGGAGGCCAGCAGAGCACACACAGGGGCCGATCCATGCTGATCCTACTGATCCTCCCCTGGGGACAGGGGCAGTACAGAGGGGTTAAGAGTGTGGGTGTTGATCCAGACAGACGTGAGAACTCAGTGACAGCTCTGCCACTAACCAACTAATTGGCAGGCACCCAGCTTCTCTGAACCTCTGTTTCCCCGTCTATAAAGTGGAGGTACCAACAGTGATCATTTCACAGGATTGGGAGAATTCAATGAGAAAAAATGTGAAGCTCTTAGCACTGTGCCTGGTACATAATAAACAAACAGGAAATTGTTCGAAGGAGCTGGTCTTGATAGCCTAAGAAATTCTCAGAATATCCATTCTACTTTCCACACCTGAAACTCCCAAATTCCCAGTGACCTCTGAGAATTTATAAGACAAAATCTAACTTCTATGAAGTTTAATGGGCTTTTGCCCATAAATCTTCATCTCCTCCAAGAAGCCCTCTTGATTGCCCTCACCCTGAGCATACCCAACACGGCTCTTTCCCTTGGTCCTCATCTCCAGACCTGACTTCCTGCTCCCTGAATATACCTTTCCTTAGGCCCAGCCATGATGGTTAGACTAGTCCTCCAACCCTGTTCTGGTAACTCATTAGTCAGATCCCACTAAATACATGTCTGGGCCCGAGCCCCTCTTCCTGACTGGGTGGACCACCCAACTCCACAAATGGGGCCCAGGTCCAATCACAGGCCCTGTAGAGGCCCCAGCAGAGCTATGTCCATTCACTTAGACACCAGCCCTGTGAGGCCACTCTTGGGGCAGCAAGAGGTGGAGCCAGGGAAGGAAGGGCAGAGGCCAAATTCTGGGAGAGATTTCACACTCCAGCTTGAGATAGGAAAGCGTGACAGATGATACTTGTAAAACACAGAGTTGGAGCATCCTGAGCAAATGTGCATGGCTGTAAAAACCCACAGCAAACAAGAGGCAGGGAGAGAAGCAGGTGCCACAGCCCCAGAGGTGAAATCTGCTCCTCGAATATCAATTCTCCAAGTTTTCTTGGAGGGTTTCCTGGAGTCTTTTAATGACCCGCTTACGTACGATGGCATCAAACCCTCCTGGCAGTTGTATGCAGGGGAGGCTGGGGACACGCTCCTCCAGGTCTCTGAGGGCCCCTCCCCCTCTCTGAAACTTCCCCCTCCAACCAAACACTCCCCAGATCTGTAAGGGGGTTGGGGAGCATTGGGACAAACATGGGGCCATACACAACTGCAAGGCACATGCTGTTATTTCCAGTCAGCAGACGAGAGCACAGAGGCTCCAGCGGTTAACACAGATGTGGCAGAGCTAGAATTCCAACCCAGGCCTTCCAAGCGCAGGTTCCATTCCACTCCAGGCACATCTTGCTTTACTGTGCTTCATTTGATTGCCCTTCATAGATACTGTGTTTCTCTGCAAATTGAAGGTTTGCGGCAACAACCTTGCATCGAGCAAGTATATTGGGGCCATTTTACCGACAGCATTTGCCCACTTCGTGTCTCTGTGTCATACTTTGGTAATTCTTGCAGTATTTCAAACATTTTCATTTTTATTATGTTTGCTATGGTGACTGGTGATCTGTGATCAGTGATCTGTAATCATTTCTTTGATGTTACTACTATGACTTTCTGAAAGCTTACAAAATGGTTAGAATTTTTAGCAATAAAGTCCTTTTAAATTAAGATATTACATTGGTCTGCTTTTTTTTAGATATAATGCTCTTATGCACTTCATAGACTACAGTATCATGTAAATATAACTTTGATATGCACTGGGAAGCCAAAAATTCATGACTCACTTTATTACGATATTTGCTTTATTGTAGTGGTTTGGAACAGAATTGCAATATCTCCAAGGTATGCCTGCATATGACAACTCTATACCTTCAAATAAACTGTGCTCAAAAACTACAACTAAACTTCAAATAAACTGCTCAGAAACTGTGCTAAGGTTCCAACTATGCTCAAAATAAAATTGCAAGACACCCCAATACTTCTTGCTTCTGTCCAGGGTCCTGTTACATTTGGCTGTCTCTTGCTGGCTTCTGCTCTGTGTCTCTGCTCTCAGTCTAGAAGCCTCCCCCATCAGAACGGGGAACCAGGCCCCAGATGCCAGTACTGTGCTCATCTCCAGCCTGGGACAGGGGACTTTCTGAAGGAGAACTGCTCCATCTCACAGGCTGGACAGACTTGACTTGACCTGACACCAGAGGCCAGAACCCCCTGGATCCTTGATTTTATTTCAGAACGGCAGGCAAGACACAAAGGCGATTTTCACTGTAGCCAACCCAGGGCCTGGGTGGCCAAAAGGCTGCTGGCTTCTCCCAGTGGCCCCACCCACCTTATCTGCATTTCCCACCCCTTCCACCCTCCCTCTCCTCCTAGGTCTCTCCTCCTCCGTCTCGCCTCCCGAAAGCTTCCTGCTCACCCTCTCTCAGGCCAGGACTCCCCAGCGTCTCAGATTTCAGGGCCTGGGAAAGAAAGTGGCACCTCAGAGAAGGCGGCGGCGGGCACCCAGTCCAACCCGACAGGGGATGAAGCTGGGAGCCGACCTCCCAGAGAAGCATCGCCAGAGGCTGAAACCGAAATGCCAAGTTAGCTGTTTGTATCCCCCAGGGCCAGGGTAGGAAGATACGTAATTACATTCCTGAACAGGAATTAGACCAGAAACTCTAAATTGAGGACTGGGCAGAGGGCTTGAGCAGAAGCAGGGGAGGAGCTGGAGGACAGAGACGGAACTCGGCACCCCTAGCCCGAGTCAGAAGGGAGAGACGACATCCCAGCGTCAGCAGATGGGCCCAGGCAGCTGGTGTGGTCTGCGGAGGCTGCCGGCAGGCCCTCTCGAGCTTCCCCATCCTCTCTGCAGGACCCTGACCCCCTTCAGCCTCCAAAGTACTGCACGAGCGAGGCCACAGCTGGCTGGGCTCTGCTGTACGTGGCTGAGTAAAGCTCTTCGCAGAGGAGAGCGATCAGCCCAGGACACAACCCTAAGACCCGGGATCTGAGCTCCCAGTCTCCCCACAATCCCCCCATCCGTGCTCCCAGTCTCCCCACAAGCCCTGAGTTCCAAGACGGCCCCCACCCTCGTACAACAGCCCAACAAGAACCTCTCAGCCTGGTCCCAGGGAACTTCACAGCTCAGAGACAGGCAGTCTCCTGCCTAGCTCTGCTCCTCCCCAGCCATGGGGCTTGGGGGGGGGGTCAATTTCTTGAAGCCGCCCTGCTCCCACGGCCCCTCAAGGCCAATCAGCCCTTTGCAGCCACAGAGGACCCCCTCCCTGACACATGCATGCACACACATACACACACACACACACACACACTTCACTGTCGTGAAGGCAGAGGTCAGCATCTACAGCCATGCCTGTAACACCAGCTCACGGTGCAGGCTCCGCCAAGCTCCCGCTACCCGCAGGTATCTGCCTGTCTGTGGCATCTCAGCAGGCACTTGGTGCTGGCCTGGATCAGTCCCTCTGCAATCCCCGCTCAGGCTCCCTCCTGTTTCCCTTTCAGGTTCTGGCTTTCAGGAGCTCTGTCTCCCTGGAACTCACTGCCTATGTCCTTTGTACTGGGGTGATGCAAAGATGGGTAGGACACCTCCCTGCCGTCCCCTCGGGTCTGTGCAGAGCGAGGCACTGCTGGCACTGACTGCCCACTACTCTCCCTCCTCCCTGCCCAGGCCAACCTTAGAATCCTAGAACCAGGGCAGGGCTGGCGGGAGACAGACCTATCAACCAGGCACAGCTAATACCACTTTCCATATTGCTTCATCATGCCATTCTGATGCCCCAAGCTGCACACACACCATCTCCCCAATCTCCCTGCCTTCTACCTGAAGACAGGAGAGGGTCCCTGGGGTTGCCCTACATGCCTGCCTCCCTGAACTGCAATGAAGCCTTCCTTCCCTCCATCAGCACTGAGTCAACTCCTCCACACCCGGCTTTACCCACCCCACCCAGCCCCCAGAGCGCAGGGAGCCCTGGCGTCCGACCCAGCCCCCAGCAACCGCTCCAGCCAGGCTTCGCCTGTGGGGAGATGCAACAGAGTGGTCTGGCGGCAAAGTTCTCCTGCTGTTTCAACGTTTCTGTCTACCTGCAGCTCCTGTCTCTCCCTCCTGCTCTCTGGCCTCAAACGGAACTCGCTCTCCCCGCTCCTCGCCAGAGTTTCACCTCCACGATCAAAAAGAAAGAAAGAAATGAAAAGGAAACCTCCCGCGATAACGACGGGCGAAAAGAGAAGGGAGTATCCGCAGGGCTGCTCGGGTGAGAGAGCCCTCAAGTGAAAAGAGAAAGGGATGCAAAGTTCCCAGCTCCCCCGGGCGCGTTCAGCCCCGCGCCAAGCTCCCGCAGACACCCGATCGCTGAGACGCGGGAGGCCGTGGCGACCACTCACCTGGGCGAGGCAGCATCTACCTCCGGCTGGGAGGCACCGAGGCCGGTTCCGCGGGGCGCCCGGGCTCCCCGGCTCGGCCACGCATCCTTCCCCGCCCGAGACAGGCTCGAGCTAAGCCCTCCGGCTCCGGCGAACACAGGCAGATGGTGGCCTCGGATGTCCACGCGGGGAGAGCCCTGAGAGGCTTATTCAGTTATATCCACGGCATTTAGCATGAAGAAAGAAAGAAAAAGCACAACTTGTTCTCTTCCAGATTAAAAAAATAATAATAATAACATAATCTCTCCCTAGGAGGACGGCGGCAGGATTTTCCAAATCGAAGAACCCCGGGCATCCCCAGGAACCTCGGGCATCTTGGAATGTGGGGCGTCTTCAAGTTCAGACGAGCCAGCCGGTTGTGCGTGTGAGTGTGTGTGTGTGTGTGTGTGTGTGTGTGAGAGAGAGAACGAGCCAGGCACTCACACCCACACGCACACAAACACACTCCCCCGCACGCCCCGCATGCACACTGCCCCCCCACGCGCGCGCGCACACACGCGCGCCCCCGTCACACATACACACACACGCACGGCGATCGCACGCATGGAGCAAGGAGGGAGCCGGCGGGCTGCGGCGGCCGCCGAGAGCCGGCGGCGGAGAGAGCCCAGCGGCCGGAGGCGCCCGGAACCCGGGCCCGTGCGCGCCGTCCCCGCCGAGCCCCCAGGCGAGGCCGCCCCCAGCGGCGGCCGGCGGAGCTGCAGGAGCCGGGAGCCGGCCTCGGGCCCGCCGCGCGGCGCACCCCTTTCCTTCCCACACGGCCGCCGGAACTGGAGGGCTCGCGGTCCCCGCCGGGGTGGCGCGAGGGCAGCTGCTGGCTAGCGGTGCTCGCCCGGAAGGGCGGCGGGGGTCCGGGGAGGGCGGCGGGCGGGCCTCGCGCCCAGGAGCCGGCAGGACGGGATGGGCGGCCCGGCGGCACGGGCAGACCCTGCGCCAAGCGTGCCGGGCGGCCTGGGTTGCGCGCTGCGGCCGGAGCCGGTGCTGCCGCCTCACGTGCGGAGAGCGCCGTGCAGCCTTCAGCCCGCCGCCTGCCGGAGGAGAACCCCGCCGCGCCGGCCCTGGGCAGAGGGTGGGGGCTGGGACGATCGCGCCCACCCAGCTCTGGCGGGGTTCTGATCCCCACACCCTAGCGGGGCGACCCAGGACAGATGAGAGCCCGGTGCAGGCGGGCCTGGAGAATTCAGGCCAGGACTATGCAGTCCATAGGGTCGCAAAGAGTCGGACACGCACCTTTAGACCTCGGAATACTGTCAGAATCTGTAAAGTGTGCAGTGGCGCCAACTGTTTGCACAGCGCCTTCCCTTGTTTGATCCTCCCACCAACCCTCATTTGACATTGGAGGAAAATGAGGCCCGGAATAGTAAAGCGACCTGTCCGAGGCCCGTGGCTTGTCATGAAATCCCCGTGGGCTTAACATCAGAAGGTCTGGGTCTGGCTGGGGTCTCATCTAACTTTGGTTATTTATCCTCTCTGTCCGCTGGGATCAGCAACCAGTTTCCAGAAAGGTAGGACCAGGCTCTGCCTTACTGGTCTTTCCAAGAGGTTCAGGTACCTTTCTCACAGAAAGAACTGAAAATTTGAGATGCCTGCTTGTACTCCAGCTGCTAAATCCAGGGAGAATGTCTCAATCCCTCTCTGCTCTCCTAAACACCTCCCGTGCACCTGTCCCAGATACCCACAGGGAGGCACATGTGGCATGTGGATGTGGCTCTGCAGCTCAGGATTGGCTCAGCTGCTTAAATCTGTAATCTGAAACCCTGCCTCCTCTCTGACTGTGTCCTGTGAGCTGGATGAAAATCTGCCCAAGCCCAGGCACCTAGACTCCCCTGTGCTGTACTCCCATGGGCACTCAGGGAAACTGCCAAATCAGAGTTCTGCGGACCCTGGAAGACAGGCTCTTCCTTGGGGGGATTCTAGAAAGCCTAAGGGAAAAAGGGCATGGCCAGGGTGAAACTCAAGATACATCAGAGTGGGCAAGAAAAGAGAGGTAGAAACGGGGTGGGGATAGAGGTGTGCGCTCTGCTTAGCGGCTCTGTCGTATCTGACTCTTTGTGACCCCATGGACTGTAGCCCGCCAGGATCCTCTGTCTGTGGGGTTTCTCCAGGGAAGAATAGTGGAGTGGGTTGCTGTGCCCTCTTCCAGGAGGTCTTCCCAACCCAGGAATCGAACCCAGGTCTCCCACCTTGCAGGCAGATTCTTTACCATCTGGGCCACCAGGGAAGGGAAGATAAATGAGGGAAGCAAGGAGGAAGGAGAGGTTGAGTAGAAGAAGTGGGGGCAGAAACAGGGGGACTCCCCAAGGGAAGTGGTGGGGGAAGGAATGAAGGCAGGAATCAGCAGGGAGGTTTTCTTCCTTGTTTACCTTTGGTTTTGCATTCCATAGGTGGGAATTCCAAGAGGAGGAGTTAAGAGTGGAAGGAGGAGCTTTAGCTTAGATTCCAGTCTCTGAATTCCCCTCCAAGGGTCAAGGGCATCAGGCTAGATTATCTCCTTACACCAAGGTCACCCAGGAGAGGACTGGAATCTAGCGGCAGGGATAAGATGAGACTGGGACCAGAGCAGAAATGAAGCTGCACTCAGAAACCAATAAGACATTAGGATGGCATGAAGGCCAGGGATGCTGGGGGTAGCCCAATTCTTGCTCCAAAGGGAACCCAATATGCCATCAGGAAGTTGTCCCAGGACTTCCCTGATGGTTCAGTGGATAAGAAGGACTTCCCTGGCTGCTCAGACGGTAAAGAATCCACCTGCAATAAGGAAGACCTGGGCTTGATCCCTGGGTCAAGAAGATCCCCTGGAGAAGGGAATGGCTACCCACTCCAGTATTCTTGCCTGGAGATTTCCATGGACCGAGGAGCCTGGTGGGCTACAATCCATGGGATCGCAAAGGGTCGGACACGACTGAGCCACACACACACAGTGGATAAGAATCTGCCTGCCAATGCAGGGGACACGGGCTCGACCCCTGGGCCAAGAAAATCCCACACGCTTCGGAGCAACTAAGCCTGCAGCTACTGAGCCCATGTGCTGCAACTACTGAAGCCCAAGCTCCTTGCCTATGCTCTGCCACAAGAGAAGCCACCGCATTGAAGAGGAGCCCCTGCTCACAGCAGCTAGAGAAAGCCTGTGCACAGCTACGAATACCAGTGCAACCAAAAAGAAAGAAAGAAAAAAGTTGTCCCAGCTCAGAGAAGGGGATGACTATCCCATAAAGAGCCAGGACCTGGGTCATTTCTTGTACTTTGGATAATTCTGAGGACAACTGGCTTATTTTTTCAATAATATTCGCCTCACCTGAGCCCTCAGCTCTGGGCTAGGAGTCAGGTGGCCTGGATGTTCAATATGCCTCTGCACTAACAAGCAATGTTGACAATCTCCATCCCCTCAAAAGGGCTGGCCTGTGTGCTGGCTAAGGGCCTGCCCAGCTCTAGGAACCCATGGGCAACCTTGGCAGATGGAGCAGGCTGGGGACCCAGATGCTTCTCAGGAGGCCAAGAGACAGCCAGTCTGCTATCACCATTCATGGTTGAAAGTCCCCAGAAGATAATCTACACTTCAGTAATGGAGAGATAGGGATGGTGGGTTTCTTGTTTCCCTGAGCAAGCCCAGAAGGGCTTGGGTAGGGGCACTGTTGTGCAAGCTACCTGGCTGCTTTTACTGATTGCTGACCGCAGAGCTGGACCAAGGCTTCCCAAAAGGGGTGCTATGGTCATCCTGTGAAAGAGAGGTGGGAGTGGGGGCAGAGGGAGAGAGAGGTCCAGGGAGGAGATGAAAGCTCGCATACCATCCAGTCTAAGGCTGGGCAGTGCAATTCTTCTACACTTTTCACTTTTCTAAATAACCCTACAGTGAACATCTTTGTACCTAAGTCTTTGCCCACCTTCTCGCTTCTCTGCTTGGGTTAGATTCCCTGAAGTAGGATCACTGGGCAGAAGGGTACAAACATTTGCAGGGCTCTCTGTGTAATACATACTTCTTTGTTTCAGTTTTACAGCCAAGGCACTGAAGTGCAGGGCAGATAAATGACTTCCCAGAGAGCTCCCAGCAGGTGTTTAAAAATGTTTTCATCCACCTTTTCATGTCTCTATGTGGCAGAGAGTGAGGGGGCCTTGTGCTTCCCACCGCACATCAGAGCAGTGCCGTCTCCCCTAAGATAACTCTATGTCCCAACACGGAGAAAGCTCAAGCTCCCCTGGCCCCTGTCATGAACCATCCTCCCCTGCGCTCCTGAGCACTCCTTTCAGTTTTTATTTTTTATTTATTTTTTTAATTAATTAATTTATTTATTTTACTTTACACCATTGTATTGGTTTTGCCATACGTTGACTTGAATCCGCCATGGGTGTGCATGTGTTCCCCATCCTGAACCCCGCTCCCGCCTCCCTCCCCATCCCATCCCTCTGGGTCATCCCAGTGCACCAGCCCCAAGCATCCTGTATCATGCATCGAACCTGGACTGGCGATTCATTTCACATATGATAATTTACATGTTCCTGAGCACTCCTGACCAGCTTCACCCTGTTGTCTGCATCCCCTGGCTTTCCGGTTGGCTATAGGTACTGATCCCCACTATGCACTTCTGGGCAGGTGGTGACTCCCAATCCTGCTTGCTTAATGGGATCTCAGTGCGTAATGAGAGGAGTTCTTGGGAGGGGCTGGAGGTTGAGAGGCCGTCAGTCTGAGGAGGAGAAGGTCAAGTTGGCCTGGGCCTTCATAACTGGCAGAAGGACTCCTGTGCAAAAGACAAGGAGAAGCCTCTCTATATCTACCCAGTGTGCAGAAGAGAGGGAAATGGCATAAAAAGCAGTGAGGGGGACTTCCCTGGTGGTTCGCTGGTTAAGAATCTGCCTGCCAATGCAGGGGACATCGGTTTGATTCCTGCTCTGGAAAGATCCCACATGAAACTAAGCCTGTGAGCCAGAACTACTGAAGCCTGCAAGCCCTAAAGCCCACGCTCGGTAGCAATGAGAAGCCAGCACACAGCAACTGGAGAGTAGCCCCTGACTGCTGCAACTAGAGAAAGCCCTTACCCAGCAACCAAGGCCCAGCGCAGCCAAAAATAAACAAATAATCAATCAATAAAAATTATTAAAAAAAAGCAGTGAGGGATTCGGGTAGATGACAGGACACAGCCAGGTGCCTGAACATATGGAAGCACAGAGTGAGGACTGTTGAGTCTGCTCCATAAAGAAGAGCAGTCTGTAATCCCAGGAATTTGCTAGATGCTTCTTAGAGTGCCCCTTGGCACATCGTGGACTGAAGACAAATTTTGTGGGCCAGAGGAATCAGAGAGATCCTGGGACACAGTCTCGTGAGGCCTTGGGACCTCCCTCCACTCAGTAGATTGCATGGCTAGAACTTAGGAGCCATTCCTAAATCCTCAGGCCCATTCTCTCTGCTTCCACCAGGACCAACAGCCAGCCTGATCCTAGTTTATCCCACAGGCCTTGTAGATCTTGCCATGTTTCCTCTGGAGCCGAGGCCTAGCCCTGGAGCGCACCTGATAGAGATTCAGGTGCCATGTCTTTTAATCCTGCGGTGCCCTCTACCCCTCCTCCCTTCCCAAATGCTGGAGTAAGAAGCAGCCAAAATAAATTCCTATTAGTATGCATATGTATTCCCAAATTCCTTAACAGAATGACTAACACCACCTACAGCCATTAGCTGGAGTTTGTTTTCTAAATCCAGTTTACTTTTCATCATCAAGCCCTCTGTTTATCTCTCCCCCTCCCCCAGGCCTCAGGGGCTCCCTCCACAGCCTCACTCTCTTGCCCTAATACCAGGTCTGGGGTTGGGTTCCTAATTCATCAAAGGGTCAGACAATCCTGAAAGATCACATTCAATCAACACGGAAGTCTTGACTGTGTGCCTTTTATACACTGCCTGGCGCTCTGCTCCATACCACAGGGGAGAAGACGGGGAGGAAGAAGGCAGTCTCTTTCTGGAGAGAAAGGACACAAACTGACACTGGCGCAGCGTCCTGCTGTCTGTGAAGAGCATTCGTAAATGCTGTCTCACTAGTTCGCCATTCCAGTCCCAGGCAATCGATCATTACCCCATTTTATAAACAAAGAGACTAAGTCCTTTGTTTATAAAGGTAACATGGTAGCTCCAAGAGTTTGGAGCTCTTGGATGGCACTGGATTTCAATCTTCTGACTCCACAGCCCAAGACTCCTTCCTGTGTACAAGGCAACCTCTCTAATACTAGCCAGGGTGCCAGTAAGTGGTAAATTACCAAGTGCACCTGAAGTGCAGTAGCCATCCAGCAAAGAGAAGGCCGAGGCAACTAGGGCCAACTTGGTGGGTGTTTTGCAGCCCAAGAGAACCACCCTGACAAATGCACAGTGTTAGGAGACCCTGGGATTTGAGGTAGTGTGGTTGAAAGAACACCAGAGGGGAAGACAGACGATCTGGATTCTGGTTCTTTAACGTGACCTTGGGCAACTCTTCCTCTTTCTGGACCTTTGCGTCTCCATCTCTAAAACAGAAGTGTTGGAGCAAAATGGTCTCTAAGATCCAGAGAAGAGCAATAAAGGAAACAGTCATCTGGAGCAGGACTTGAGGCAACAGATGTTGTTGACTTCCCTGGCTTTCGCCTCCTGCCAGGGTGGCTCAGTCAGTAAAGAATCTGCCTGCAATGCAGGAGACCTGGGTTCAATCCCTGGGTCAGGAAGATCCCCTGGAGAAGGAAATGGCAACTCACTCCAGTATTCTTGCTTGGAGAATCCCATGGACAGAGGAGCCTGGTGGGCTACAGTCCATGGGGTCGCAAGAGATAGACATGACATAGCAACTAAACCACTACCACCACCACTGCGGAATCTCCAAACCTTCAGGATGGTATTGAAACAGAAAACACTGTGGGCTGGGGCCGATGTCCAGGAGGAAGATCTGGGAAGGACTACAGCTCCAAGCTCTGGCCCAGCACTCCCAGTGCTTCACCAGATCTCCCGGCCAGTCCCAGGCTCTTCTCTTGCCACCAGATACATCCCAGTAAGGGTGCTAGGCTACATTCAGGGCATAGATATGCCAGCCACTCCTTTGCATGCTGATCAAACGTCATTTTATTTAATCCCCACAAAACCCTCTGAGGCATGTACTATTACTGTCTTTACTTTACAGATGTGGAAACTGGTGCAAGCAGAGGCTGAGTGGCTTCCTAGGTCAGAGAGTTGGTGAGTAGCAGAACTAGGATTCTCACCCTGGCACTCTTAACTCCGAAGCTGGAGTGCTCACAGTGACTGGTTGTGAAATCAACTTGTTTAAGGAGAATCAAGGTAAGGATTCATTTTATCATTCATTCATTTTGTCACTCTCAGAATGGACCGGCCAGTTCCCCCTCTCTCTGAATCAAGGTAAGGATTCATTTTGTCATTCATTCATTTTGCCACTCTCAGAATGGACCGGCCAGTTCCCCCTCTCTCACACCGGCTCTCAGCGCCTCCCTTCACCTCTCCCTGCCTTCTGTTATGTATTGTTTGGAACATACAGTCATAAGTATGCGGTTTGTTTTATAATCCAACCGACTCGGGGAGCACAGCTATCGTCATTTATGTCCCTGCCTTACCATCCTTCACCCCAGAGATTTATCACAGCAGGAATTGACTGACTACAAAATTCTTTCCATTCCTTAATCAAGCCCTTGGCTTTTCTTTCAGAGGGACTTAGAGAGCGGAGCAGAACCCATTCTCGATCCCAAGCAGGACAATAATTCAACTTCCTCTCATAAAACTGCTTTTGTAAGCTTCATGTGAAAAAATACAGAGAAGGATTAAGGGGAAAATCAGCTGTGGTCCCATCTCACATGCTGGTCGAGCAAATGATTGCAATATAAGGAAACGAGGTAAAAATAAAAACTTTGGGAAAATGTATTTACAGGATAGAATCGCTTCCAAGAAAGGAAATCAGACAAGACTTCAAGGAGGCATTAAAATGTGAATGACACTTGAAGAATGAATAGCATTTGGAAGAGGGTGAAGAGATGAGAGAACCTGGCAGGCCAGGTGGGGGTAAGAGTATGGGTGAGGGCGCAGAGGCGGGACGTGTGCAGGGGGGGTGGTGGGTGCAGATGGGTGCCACCAAAGCAAGTGCAGAAGAAGGCGTGGAGGCTAGAAATGGGCTTTGGATACAGACTCTGTTTAAATTCAAGTCCCCACCTCCAAGGGAAGTTACCTTAAGCTAGTTGCTGAGTCTCTCTGCACTTTCTTCTCTTCACCAATAAAGTGAGAATAATAATAATGACATAATATAGCCTGCATGAGAGGATTAAGTGACATAAATAACTTTAGAATATTAGATAAAGTGGCATATAGTAAATTTTCAAGAAATGTTAGATGTTATTACTGTTGTTATTATTCAAGAGCAGAGTGGGAAATGAGAGAGCTGAATAGGTTGGCACTAGCCTGAAGGTCGGAGAAGGCAATGGCACCCCACTCCAGTACTCTTGCCTGGAAAATCCCATGGATGGAGGAGCCTGGTAGGCTGCGGTCCATGGGGTCGCTAAGAGTCAGACACGACTGAAGTGACTTAGCGGCAGCAGCAGCAGCAGCCTGAAGGTGGCACAATGGAGCATGCCCACACCTGGAAGGTAAGGACCAGATCCCTTTATGCAGATCAGCAGGCAGCACTGAAGTGCTTTGAGCAGACCTATGTAGGGGTTTGGTGGTCAGATTGCTAGGAGAAGTATCTGAAAAGATAAGCACAAGTGTATTGAAATCATCCAGGTTGAGGAGTTGGGAGTGGGGAGGGTGGGGACTATCACATTGAAGGGTATAATAGTGACCATAAAAGAGGGTGGATGTGAGAAGCAGAGTGGACCAGACCTCAGAGGTGCCTAGGTGTGAGGTCTGAGGGCAAAGATGATTGTGGCCAATGCCCACTTTACGTTAGGGAGTCTACTTGGTGGGAAGGATGGTTGGTGTCCCTGAGAGATGCTGGAAAGATGACAGAAAGTGGGAGGGAAAAATGGGGAATGATGAGTTCCACATTAAATGTCTGGAGTTTGAGAATGCGGGGACACCCAGATCTTCTTGTTCAGGATGTAATTTAATAAGTGGGTCATGAAGAAATAGTCAGGAATATAGGGAAGGTGGAAGCTCAAGGGAATGAAGGAAAATCCCCAAGGGAGAAAACCCAGAGTGAGAGAGCAGGAGGTAGAGGTTAGAAACCTCCGCTTAAAGGAATTTACTCCACCAGTGGTCTTGCACTGGCCACTTTACACGTTATGCATGAGCCTCCCTGCAAAGCAGAAATTGGTTGGTCCCATTTTATGGATAAGGAGGCTGAGACTCAACAAGACTAAGTAGCTTCTCCAAGATCACTTTGTTAGAGAAGCCAGACAAGGAGACAGAGAAACATCCCACAGAAGAGTAGAAAAACAGGCCCTTTATCAAGGGATTCAAAGAAGGGAAGAGGACTTAGAGTTTTGCTATCCAATGTCTCCATACCAGGACACACATAGAAAATATTTGTGTGGCACGTGGCGGGTCAGTAAAGAGGCTGATCTTCAAGGGGTGATTTGCCCTCCAGATTCCCCTGACTCTATGTGGCTAGTCACAGTCCTGAAATAATCAATATCTCACCACAGCATTAAGCTTCCCTGGTGGCTCAGATGGTAAAGAATCTGCCTGCAGTGTAGGAGACCTGGGTTCGATCCTTGAGTCAGGAAGATCCCCTGGAGAAGAGAACAGCTACCCACTCTAGTATTCTTGCCTGGAGAATTCCATGGACAGAGGAGCCTAGCAGGCTACAGTCCATGGGATCGCAAAGAGTTGGACATAACTGAACAATTAACACACACACACACTGACACTGAGACGATATAACAACTGGTATACCCAGGTACCCACCAATAAGAGCAGAAACCCCCTACAACACCAAACATCATTTTGTTACACAATGAAGAGGTCCATCTTGGGGTCCTAGAGCAGGGGCTTAGGGAACCAGGTGGTAAAAAGGGACACATGGGGGACTCTGGCACTGGATTGAAAATATTTCTCTATTTTCATCACCCATATGGCTGAATGCTGCATCCCAGGCCTGCCTGTGGCCAACTTTTAGCACATCCGTGTGCCCTGGCACACCAGCTGGGACTGCTGGCTCAGAAGTTGGTTACACAGTGTATTTGACCCGGCAGAGGAGTAGGCTGGAGGGATGGTGGTTGTAAAGCAGAACTATCAGGCTTGGTGATTCGGAGGTCATTGATGGCCTTCAAGAGAGCAATTTCTGCAGTGATATGGATGTGGAAACCAGATTGCTAGTGGTTGGAACTGAGTGGGAGGTGAGGAAGTAGAGGCGGTGAACGTATAATACTTTTTCGAGAAGTTTAGCTGTGAAAGGAGGGTGGAAGGTGGGATGGGAGCTCAGGAGAAATCAGAGTGGAGGAAAGGCTTTCTTGGGAGTGGGAAGCACTTGGGTGTGAGCCAGAGCGAAGCATCCAGCATAGAAAGAAAACAAGAAGAGATCTTCCAAGGGAGGGTAAGGGAGGGGCAGGAAGTGTTCAGACAGGGACCCTGGAAGGTGGGGTCCTTCTACAGACACCAGAGGAAATGAACAAAGAAAAAGGAGATGACAGGCATTTCGAGGTGGAGGGAAGTGCTCTGTGGTCTGGATCTTGCAAGTTGAGTGGTACAGAAAGAGGAAGTGGGATTTGAGGGGAGAGGAAGGTTGGAACCACTTCCTGAGGATGAGACGGGCGGTTTTCCAGGAAATATATGTGTGTGTTTCAGGCAGAAATGAGGCCCACTGTTTTCAGTATATGGTGGTGGAAACTCAGAGAGGTCCTGGGACTTTGTCCTGCCATTTGTCACCCTGAGAATGACAGAAAGAACCAGTATGTATGTGCTCTAGGATTTTGGGTAGTCTGGAGCAAGCGGGGACATACTGAGTGTGCAGTGAACTTGGAGTCCTTGTGAAAGATGGACTGTGGGATCTGAGGTACGCAGGCTAGTGAGGATGGGCAAGGGTTACTGATGGGGAGTGGACTTTCTCTGAAGCGGGGCTGTATAGTGGGAGATGTATAGTGGGAGATGGATAAGAACATGTGGCCAAGAGCAAATACGAAGATAAAGTTCCAGGTTTGGAGTCTGGTGCTGAGTGTTGCCTGTTGGTAGGAGACCCACACTTGCTCCTTCATACTCTCCCCAGTACCACAGGGCTTCCCAGGGGGTGCAGTGGTAAAGAATCTGCCTGCCAACACAGGAGATGCAAGAGATGCAGGTTCGATCCCTGGGTTAGGAAGATCCCCTGGAATAGGAAATGGCCACTCACTCCAGTATGCATGCCTGAAAAATTCCATGAACAGGGGAGCCTGGTGGGCTACAGTCCATGGGGTCACAAAGAGTCAGACACGACTGAGCATTGCACCACCGCCTGTACCACCGAGATGTGAAAAATTCATTTCCAAGACTCCCTTGACAGCTAGATTCTGCATAAGACCCACTCGGAGGAGGCACTCCAGTAAGACTAGAAGGCATGCAGAAGGTTGAAACTGTTTTCTGCGTGAGGCAGCAGCATTAGCAGGGATGTGGGCTCCTGGGTCTCTGGCTGGTGTCAGCAGCGGTTCCACTCGTGTCTCAGAGGGCAGGATCCTGGGATCTGGACCCTTGCCCCTTTTCACTCTTTCAGCTCTATGAGCAGTAATGGCTATGTGAAGTATCAGTCTCTGGGGAGTTGCATCTTCTCTTCTTTGCTTTTAAAATCCAACCAACCCCTTTGCTACGTATTCCCTATATTAAATCCCCTCTGTTTGAAATACCTAGGATGGTTTCTTCTTTCCCGATGAGACAGTTTTACCTGTTAGAAAGCCCAGGTTGTGACTGGGCATATGATATGGATGGCTGAAATAAAGAGGAGATGAAGGGCTTGGGATGGGGATTTCTGAGGTCAAATAATTGAGAGATCAGGGAGTGAACAGCTCTGCACAATTCATAGCTGAAGCTAGAGACTCTCACCCCCTCCTCGGGGCTCTGAATTCTATTGGGATCAAGGGCTCTCCCCTCAAACATTCCTTCCCAGCTTTCACCCAGCCAGAGCACTGTTCTTACCCCACCTCCCCAAGTTAATGTTATCTTCTGTACCTCATGGGTCCCACTGACTGATCAAACAGTGATATGTGTATTATCCATTATCCCTGTTACTCCCTCCTAAACTATGTCCACTTTATAGTTTTCCCACCTCCCCAAATCTCTAGGAATATATTTTGTCTCCTGTTTTTGACAGTATTCTTCCTCAAAATAATTTCTTAATCTGGAGCCCATGGAGATTCTAAGGGTTAGAATTTGCACAGGTAATTTCACATGTATGTGCATGTGCTTTTTTTTTTCTTTAACTGAGAGAGAGGATATAATATTTATCACAGTTTCAAAGGGATCCTTGTTCCCTTCACATTGGGTGTGGTTCTAGGAAGAAAAAGAACAATCACTGATGAATGTCCAGAACTTAATTTGCTCAAGATCTCTAACTTTTTCCTGTGATCTTAAAAAATCCATTTTCATTTTCTAGGATTCAGTTTTTTCATCTGTAAAATGGAAGCAATAATTCCTACCCATCAGGATTATTATAAGGATTAGAAATAGTATAAAAGTCAGCACAGTTAAAAAAAAAAAGTCAGCACAGTGCTGGGCATGGGTGACTTTTAATAAAAGTCAGCTATTGGAATTGGGGCTTCCCTGGTGGCTCAGATGGTAAAGAATTTGGCTGCAATGGAGGAGACCTGGGTTTGTTCCTTAAGGTTGGGAAGATCCCCTGAAGAAGGGATTGACACCCACTCCCTGCCTCGCCTTTCTTGCCTCTCTTGCTTGGAGAATTCCATGGACAGAGGAGGCTGGTGGGCTAATAGTCCAGGAATTGGAACTGAGCTAGTTTGGGTTCCTCCAGAAACAGACCATTAGAAGGAATTTCAGAACAAGTTTGGGAGGTGACCTGGAAATGTCATTGGGGAGTGGGGTAAGGTAGGTGAGAAGTGAAGAAAGAAAGGGGGATTATCCAATAAAGCAAGTATTTTCAGCTGGAGCTCATTCTACTGGGGGTCTCTGAGATACAGTGTGAGGCACTCTGAATTGTCCCCTCCAGGGATGAAGGAGTGGAGGATTTATCTACCTGGTTGCCATCTATCATTGACTGAGGGCTTCCAGGGACATTAACTCTCCAGCACAACTGGCTCCCTTGGCCAGGAAAAACCCTCTGGCATGAAGTCTTAGGTGTTTATAGTATCAAGTTAGTTGTATAAAGATGAATGCTCAAGAGATAACAGCAGAGCAATGACAGCAACTGCCCCAGTGACTAATACGAAGCCTTTCCCCTATTCCCACAGTCATCATTGATAAAATCCCCAGTCCTTGCCCCACGGGCCCTTAGCTTGTCCTCTGGGCTCTGTACTGGACTAGCACTAAAGTATCTTGTGCACGCATGTCTGTCTCTTCAGGAGAACTCGAAGCTCTTTGAAGGCAGGGGTTGTATCTCACCCTAATTCTGTGATACTGGAACCTGACATAATGACTGATACAAAGTGGAAATATCTGGTACATGTTTGTAATGAATGAACTGCCCTCAGAGTGGCTGTCTGGAGGTTTCTGAGAACCTCACTCTGCCAGAGGGGCGACACCATCAGACATTCCACTCATGCAGTAGGAGATTTATGACCCCTCCTGTTTCTGTGGCAGGTGCCTTTATCACAGCCTGTATGGTTCCTGAATCATTTGCCGAGGGATTCAGGTCTCAATATTTTAATCTCCAAAGCGATGATATTAGAAATTCAGTTTTTGAAAGGAACTGTTTAGGGTGTCAGCACGTTATGATAATTATCTGGGAGGATCGCCCCCCCCACCCCCGACACTGCTTCTCCTTGAACTGCACTTGTAAGCTCTTTTTCACCTTAATACAAAGAATAGGAAGAATAGGAACTATTTATGTGTGTGTCCCCCACCCCCAACCTCATCCTCATCTCCCGTTCCCATATTGCCAACACATGGGGAGTGTACTCTGTTCCCCGGAGCACACGCCTGAATAAGCCTGATTGCTTTCCTGTATTTCTTTATAAAACTTTAAATATTCATTGCGCCGTCAAATTAAATGGGATTCTTTGGCTGTCATTCTTTTCAACACGCTGAGTACTTTTCTCCAGTACCTGCCCTACCACCATCTGAAGCCTCTAGAGACTCGGCATTTATCTAACATTATCCCCTATAAGCTTGGCTCCCGATCAAGTGAGAGGGATGCTAATAGAAACAGAAGAGTGGGCCTTGTTTCTGAGATCAGGTGCTCCGTTGGAGATCTGAGGGGCAGCAGTGAAAGACCGTTTCTCCTAGCTCAGAGAAGAAGATTTGAGAATGAGAGGCTGCGCAGAAGACACAATGGAGCGGGCCGAAGGTGAAACGGAAACCACCCAACAGGTCTATATCAGCCATCATTCGTCCCTCTTTACCGAGTTTAAGGTCAGAATTCAGGATTCCAATATTACCTGCGCCAGAAACAAGGAACTGAGTTAGATGACATTTGGAAGTCCCTTCCAGCCCCTCAAGTCATTAAATTTCTTTGTCCGGCAGTGATAGAAGCTTAACAAGGAAGGCCTGATGGGACTCTACAAGAGAAATTGAGGGAGGGAAACATGAATATGCAAATCCGGCTGACTATTAAGTATAGCATTGTGTTAAATTTCAATGCAATACATTATATTTTAATCTACTTCCTCTGCTTGTGCGGTCCTTTAACATGGGAATAGATTGGCGATCTGCGGACTAACATACCAGGGACTGGGTCACCATCTCTGCGCAAAAACAATTTATAACTAGCCTGAATTGGATGAAGCGCCGCGCGGGAGAAAGCCCCGCGCTGCGGCTGCAGCAGGATCGGCGCGCTGCCGGGTGCAGAGGGCGGGGCGGGGGGCACGGCAGGCGGGCAGCGCTGCAGACTGCACTGCGGGCCGCCCACCGTCGCTTAATTAGCCGCAGTGCGGGACGCGGGAGTTTGCCCAGCTGCGGGCCGGCGTGCTTCAGGAGCACGCGGTGCTGGACAGCGCACTGCGCCCTCGGCCTAAGGAAGTCTCTGAGGAATAGAAAGAAGGGCATCACCTGGACCATGAAGCGGGTACGTGCAATGGGGAAAGCCCGGGTGATAGACGTCTCCCCAGCACAAGTACCAGGTCGCAGCGTGGAACTGAGTAAGGCCCGCCTCCTTGCCGGGCCTCAACTTTTTTCATTCGCAAAACGAGAATTTGTTCCAGATGCTGTGACAGGACCTTCAGTGTCCTGGTCGGCCATGAATCAGTTGCCTGTAAACTCAATAGATGCCCGTAGGACAGTGGCTCTCAGATCTGGCTAGCCATCAGCACTACCTGTGGTGGGAGATAAAATCCTTATTTTCAGGCCTAAGTGTGGAGTTCCGATTCTGTAGGCTTAGGATAGGACTAGCAATGTGCATTTTTAACATGCATCTTGATTGCCTTTTCCCAGGCACCAGTTCAGAGAAGTCTGAGAAATATTGCATTTGGCATATCTTTCTGATGTTTTGATTTTCTGATCTCTCCACCATGACTTCTCTGCCCTCATATCCCCTACCCTCTGTGCAGCGCACACACACACACACACACACACACACACACACACACACTCAGGCTTCCCCATGCACAAATAACATATTTAGTCCCCAAACTTTGAACGTACTCATTATGTTCCAGTGAAACCTTAGTTTTCTCAAAGAAAGATAAACCATCTACAAGACAAAGCATTTTCCCTCAAGATGTCCTAGTATCACAGGGAAGACAGGCAGACAGCTAACTGTGATACAGAGCAACAAAGGCACCCTCAACAGTGTGTGTAGCTGAGTGCGGCGTAGCCCAGATGTGCAGGCTTCTGCTGTGTGCTCAGTGGGGCGGGTGGCTGTCGCCCTTGGGCAGGGTGTCACTCTCCCAGGCCTGCTGCATGACTCTTTCATACAGTTTCCTCCGTGTCGTGGATAGCTCTCCATCTGTGTGGTGCATAGCACCCCACCAAGTAGAGTGATAATTGCTTTGCTCATTCATCATGGCATCTCAGGGGACACCTGACTTGCTGAAAGAGCTTCCTCCATCTAGTCTTCGGCATCACTGTCTTCCCATGTATCCTTTTGTCTTCCCATGTATCCTTTTGTCTTCCTCTTTTTCCAAGCTTCTCATTCTCTCCCTTCTTATTTACATGTCTCTACTTTGACATCCTCAACTCCCAACAATGAGTGTCTTTTCCCCCCTAACTCCATTCCTTGTCCCAAGCTGCCAGATACCATCTGTGCTGAGGGTGGTTTTGTAGTTGCTGCTAATGAGAGAGGTCCTTGAAGAGAGGAAGTTGGATTGTTCATCACAACATATTATGGTGAGAATGGAACGAGGTTTAGCTTCAGCACAGTGACACTTTGGCTAGCTTGGTGCTAAGGAGATAGAATTAGCAAAGCAGTATCCAGGTAGCAATCAAAGACCTTAGAAGTAACTGCAACCAAACTGGCTCAGCATTGATCATATTTCCCTCTTGCCCAGAGGTCTATGCACAAGACTCCTTTCTCCTTCAGTTCAGCTCAGTTCAGTCGCTCAGTCATATCTGACTCTTTGAGACCCCATGGACTGCAGCACGCCAGGCCTCCTTGTCCATCACCAACTCCCGGAGCTTACTCAAACTCATGTCCATTGAGTCAATGATGCCATCCAACCATCTCATTCTCTGTCATCCCTTTCTCCTCCTGCCTTCAATCTTTCCCAGCATCAGAGTCTTTTCACATGAGTCAGTTCTTCACATCAGGTGGCCAAAGTATTGGAGTTTCAGCTTCAACATCAGTCTTTCCAATGAATATTCAGGACTTATTTCCTTTAGGATGGACTGGTTGGATCTCCTTACAACCCAAGGGGCTCTCAAGAGTCTTCTCCAACATCATAGTTCAAAAGCATCAATTCTTCGGTGCTCAGCAGCACCTTTCTCCTTGGCAGAGAGAATCGTTCACCCTATTGCTTGTCTTGCATGCTGTCTTTTGCTAACCTACTACTTGGTATCCCATTACTGCTCATCTCTTCTCTCTTCTCATGGACCTGATGCTTTGGAGATCATTATCGTTACTGTGTACTCTATAGACATATCCATTTCTGAATATCCAAACCTTTCCCTTTCATCCAGGACATCATTCTGATGGAGACTCTCTTCTAGGTCCTTCCATGTAAACCACAAGTTTCTCAAACTTCATACAAGTCCACACATATGATTAGAAAGTGCCAGAACCCCTTATCCCTATTCTGACAGTTTTTTTTTTTCAAAGTCATAGTAATACTCCCTTGAATGAACCTGATTTCTAAGCCATGCCAGTTTTCACCAATGATGGCCATATTTTTAATGCCACATTCCTGTTTGCAACAGGTAAGGTTTGGAATGATATTTCTGTTGTCTGCTTCAGCTCTAAGCAAAGTTTCTGATGTGTGCCATACACACATAGCATCAGGATTCCCCAATTTTTCCCCCTAGACCATTTCTTATGTTTGGCTTTCTTGCTGAGACTGTCCTGGAACATGCTTCCCAACTTGAGTGGTTCTTTCTCCCTGAATCTAAGCCTTGTTTCTTGTGTCAGCCTATCAGGCTAATGGCTGATGCCGCAGAGCAGAAATCTCATCTAAAGCCAAGGGTATGCCCTACCCCCACAGAACTCAGCGTACTCCCATGACCACAAACACCCACTGTGGCAACCCACCATCACATTGGCCTCCTTGGATGTGGAAGCCAGTTCAGATCTGACTGCAGTTTCCTAGCTCCTCCTTCTGCTGTAACATGGACTAATGAATGGACACTCAACAGAGGGAACTGGACATGTTCCCATCAGTTCCCTCAGCTCCAGCCCAACCCAGCCCTTCTCTTGTCCCCTGGCCCCTATATTTAATTATCATGACAACTCATCAAGTTATTAGTGTTCTTTCTTTATGGGTAGAAGCTGAAGCTCACAGGGGTTGAATAATCTGCCCATGCTGCTGCTGCTATGTTGCTTCAGTCATGTTTGATTCTTTGTGACCCCATAGACTATAGCCTTCCAGGCTCTTCTGTCCATGAGTTTCTCCAGGCAAGAATACTGGAGTGGGTTAGCCATGCCCTCCTCCAGGGTGTCTTCCCTGCTATTTGCCCGTAGAAAACAGTAAGCCTGTGACTGTAACCCAGGCTATCAGCCTTCTTCATCCAGGAAAGAGTCTCAGACTACATGAGCTTTTAGCTTTAGGGTGAAAAGAAGAACTCTTTTCCTATGAGTGCCTCCAAGATGGATGGCTCTTCTCATTCTTAGTTTGGCCATAGGAAGTCATAGAATTTTAAGGACATGAAATATGCATGGCAAATGCCATCGGTGTCCTGCCCACATCCCGTTAGCAGTCACTGGTTCTGTGCCTGCTGAAAGTCTCTTATTGCAAGCACCTGCATCTCCCTGCCTGAGGGCTTTCTCTAGCAGTAAGAACGTGCACCCCCTCCCTCAGCCCACAGAGAACACTGCAAATGCTAGGGAGTTAACACCCCGAGAGAAGCATCCAATCAATGACAAATTGGAATTTTGTGATGAATTACCTTGTCACCCCCTCATGAGGACACCTCTGGAGCATGTGTCCTAGACCATCTCCCATAAGTTCCCAGTGGGACTGAATCCCAGTCATTCACAGTCATTGTTCGTACAGACCTTGTATTGGCTTCTTTCCCCATCCAACTTCCTGATTCTGCTGCTGGTACTTCCTGGACTCATGTCTTACATAAACTACTTGTGCTTGAATCCTAGGTTCAGTGTCTGCTTCTCGGAGAAGCCAGGATAAGACTTGGAATCTTAGAGGTCCTCTGGTTCAGCCATCTCATAACTGAATTAAGTCCCAGAGAGAGAGGAGACCTGCATACCTGGCAGCCACATGCCAGGCAGAGATGGACCGGAGCCACAGATGTCTCCAACATTTAGTCCAGCTCCCACTCCATTTGGGGGTGCCCTCCTATAACCCCTGGCAACCACATCCCCAGAAGTCATATATCACTGGGAATGCACCACCAGGAACAGGTGGAACTGGTTGGAAAGTGGAATGAAGATGGTAGAGAAAGAGGGAATGAGAGTAGAAAAACCTGCAGTCCATAAATCTCATTATGATTCACCCCTGTACTTTGTCTGTCAACAAGTCATACCATTCTGCCTCTCTGGCCAGCTATGGGCTGCAGGAATCTGCAGCCTCGACCCGGGTTAATTGCACAGTTCTTCTGAGACTTTAGAAACAGAGAGATTAAAACAAACTCTGTGCTTGTGTCCTGGCAAGCTGCTGTATGCTGTCTCAAGCAGCCACTGGTACTGCTGAACGCTGGCCTTGGTGCTGGAAGCTGGGTTGGCCTGGGTTGAGCTGGACTGGGCTGCTGGAGGTTAGAGATTCAGAACATCTTCACAGCTGAACAGGAGCTTTGTAATCACATATATTACCTCCCTTGTACAGGAGGAGATGTGAGACCCAGAGGAAAGATGGGAGTTCTCCAATGGCATGATTATACCTGCTATTTAGGAAGATCAAATATAACTTGGCTTTGATTATCTCTGTCAATGGAGGGGAAGAGGAAGCTCATAGAATTCTAAATAGCATGTAATACAAAATAATTTCTATTTTGAGTATAGACTCAAAGCCATTTGGGGGAGCAGGGGTTGCAGGTGTACTTTTGTAATCACGTTGAGCCTTACTGAATGAGGCAAGAGACAGAAAGATGGAGATGGTAGGGAAAAGACAGGAGTAGCCAGCCTATGATTAAGGGTGCCCTGTGGACGGGCTACAAGAGGGTAACTACAAGCCATTCCACAAGTACAAACATATATCCTTCACCAGGCCTTACAACATTGCCCCACATACACATGCACACACACACACATACACACACAACATGGTTTTAAGAGCATCTTATCTGCCACCTCTTTCCAGAATCTCCAGCATACTCCTCACCTTGTCAGTCTACCACATGCATTCTGAAGTCTTTCATCTTTGGTCCATCCAAACATCTTCCCCTATACCTCTGCTGCTGAGCCCTTGGAAGAAAAGATGCATACTGAAGGTTCGATCCCTGAGTGGGGAAGATCCCCTGGAAGAGAGCATGGCAAGCCACTCCATCCAGTATTCTTGCCTGAAGAATCCCATGGACAGAGGAGCCTGGTGGGCTACAGTCCATAGAGTCACAAAGAGTCGGACACAACTGAAGCAACTTAGCACTTATGAACTGTGACCAGAGTTTGAACCTCATGCCTCAATCTAGACCCTATCCTCCTTGGGACTTGGGCTTAGATGATCTACCTTTTTCTGGAGAAGGAAATGGCAACTCACTCCAGTATTCTTGCCTTGAAACTTCCAGGGACAGAGAAGCCTGGTGGGCTACAGTTCATGGGGTCACAAAGAGTCAGACATAACTGAAGCAACCAAGCATGTATGATCTACCTTTCTCGCTGTCTGCTATGGCAGTCCTAACCTTCCTCAACTTTGCTTTTCCTTTTTTGAAATATTTATTTATTTTTGGCTGCCCTAGGTCTCGGTTGCTGCATGCAGGCTTTCTCCAGTTGCAGAGAATAGCGGCTTCTCTCTACTTGCAGTGCACAAGCTTCTCATTGTGTCAGCTTCTCTTGTTGAGCAACACAGGCTGTAGGATGCTCAGGTTTCAGCAGTTGCTGCTGTGGTCTCAGCAGTGACAGCTAACAGGCTCCAGAGCATAAGTCTAGTTGTGATGCATGGCCTTAGCTGCCCTGCGACATGTGGGATCCTCCCGGACCGGGGATAGAACTGGCATCCCCTACATTGCAAAGTAGATTCTTAACCAGTGGGCCACCAGGGAAGCTCCTTCAACTTTTCTGAAGATCTTTAACTTCCCATTTCCTCTCCGTAGATGACAACCGTTCCCTGTTAACAATGAACAATTGGGCTATTAGGCATGGATTCCCTCAACTCCATTAAAAGTCCATCTGCTCTCACAATTATCCATTCCTTCTTTCGTTCTTTCATAAAGAAGGAAATGTTCTTCTGCCCAAGGAAAACCCCTCTATCTGTGATGTAGAGCCTTTCTCCTATCTCGCCAAGGAAATCTTTCCATCAATAAGGCACTCTCTTCCCATCTACCTCTCCCTTCCACTGACTCTTACCTCTCAGCACAGAAGCAGTTTCAAGTCTTTGTCATTTTATAAAGTCTTTTTCTAACTAATCATCTCCTTTTTCACCTTCCTTGAAAAACCAGATTTTCTTTAAAAAGCAGCATACATTTCTCTCACCCCCATTCATCCCTCAGTCCACTGCACAATGGTATTAGTTAAATCACTTCACTGATACCACATTTGTTTAGGACACCAGTGACCTCCTAATTGCGAAGTCCACTTAGACTCCTCACCTGCAATCCACTTCTTAGTTCATTTTCCCTACCACTTCACAGTTTTGAGCACCTTAAAAATCATTCTTCCTCCTTGGTATTTGTGACCATGGTGGTTTTTCCCCTCTTAGATCACTCCTCAGTTTCTTGAGCACTCCTTAAAGATTTTGGTATTCGCCAGGATCCTGCACTTGATCCTCTCCTCTTCTCACTTTATTTATTCTCCCTGAGGAAGCCCAACCACGCTCCTGGGCTTCTCTCCCATGAGTTCATTTCTCCCAAATGCATGGCCCAGCCTAGCCCTGTCCTCTAAACCAGGCACGAATATCCACCTTCACTGGGTGCTCACAAGCACATCAAACTCATCCTATGCTCTGCAGAAATTATCACCCTTTCCCCACAAGTAGTTTTTTCTCTTATTTTCTATAGCAAAGACCTTGAGTCACCAACTCCATTCCCCACCTTCCTCATCTTCCTATACTAGTATTCCATACATTACACATCTGTAGTTACCCATACCTAGTCTTAAGGGCATTCAACACACACTTGTTTATTTGCCAGTTAAACATTTTCATTTGATTTTTAGGTGCTTGTCTGTGTATGTATCTGTCCTTGCTTTATTTTTAGTAAGAACAATTCTAGACATGAAAAATGCAAATTATCATTCGTCATCTATACTTTAGTGTCATTAAGTTTTCTGATAGGAGAATATGAAAGGAACACAGGAAGAAAGCCTGAGGGCCTTAGAAAGTACCAAATGGAAACAACCCAAGGTGGCTGGAGCACGTGAGTCAACTCTGCCAACTTCTCAATTTTCTCTCAGCCTCAGCGTGCAGTGTTCACTAGCTTCAATTTATAAGAAGCTTGTTATTGCTTCACATCTATCTCAAGCCTGACCCATCTGTGTCTGGATCCCATTGGCTTTTGCACCTGGGGAGATTTAAAGATTTAGGACAGAGTTGTCTGGTCTATAAACATAGCTATATTTTTCCTCCTCTCTCTCTCTTTCTCTCTTGCTCTCTTTCTTGCTTTTACTTAGCTAGAATGTAATTAAATTTGAATTGCAGCCAAAGCCGATTTGTGAGACAAGCATTTGGTTAGTAATATCAAGCCAACCAGGTTAAAAAAACATCAGCAAAACTTCAAAAAGGCCAATAATCACATTGTGATTGAAATTCAGGCCTTCTCTTCTCATCCTCTCTCCTATTAACTTGGACAAGAGCTGGAATTCCTCTTGGGACTCTTGGCTCATTGCATTTTGCAGAAAGGTCTAGGTGTATGTGTGCACATTGCACAGAGGAGCGATGGGACTAGATGTTTATATACACATAGCACAGAGGGAAGGGCCACAGCAGCCCCCCTAACCATAAGTTGAGGACTTCTAGTTTGACTAACAGATTCCAGGATATTAGAAGAGGACTAGATGTAGCAGAATTGGGGGGTTAGAAAATTAGGATAGGGACAATGATGGAGGGACAGTGAAAGAACAAGGAAGAATCAGATGGCTGGAACATCAAATTTTAGAATATGAGGATGGAATATAAGAAGGAAAATGAGATTAAGGGTCAGAGGGAAGGTCTTTGAGGATCATTCTTTCATAAAACAACAGATTTTAAGATTGAAAATGAACTTAAGTGGCATCTATTCTCACATCCCTTCATTATCTTACTGATGCGGAAATGGAGGCTCAGGATGGAAATGAACTTACTCAAGGAAACCCAGTCACATCCAATCAATTACTGACACATAGTAACAGGTCCTAGACTGTGCCTGCTGGTCTGGGAACTTACAAGGTGTCCTTAGATACAGTGTCTGCCTTCCTGGGATATTATACCTGAATAACAATGAATACATCTCTCCCAACAGCCTGCACCCTCAACTTTCTGTGACCCGCAGCACACCTGCTCCTGGTTAGCTGTGACCTTGGCCCTTTCTTCCCCAGATTTTCTCAGGATCATTTTTGGAGAGCTCCTTGAGGGGAACTGAGTACAGTCAGGAGTGTGTGTGTGTGTGTGTGTATGTGTGTTTTCACATGAGTGTCTTGGGCAAGCAGGAGCCCACTGGCCAACTCTCATTCCCTCTTAATACCAGAGAGAAAGAGTCATAGAATGTTTATGACTTTGGGTTCTCCATGCCTCTGTACCCTTCCTATATGTGGCCAGCTCTTCATAACTCTCCTCCATGGACATGTCAAGTAGATCTCCACTACCTCCCAGTGGTTGTTATATAAACCCTAAAGGGCAGGAATGATAGTACTTCCCCGCTGGAAGTGGATTTTCTATCTACACTTGTTGGATGGATGGGTGGATGAATAAATGGATAGATAAATATCCATTTATGGATAGATATCTATTATGGATATCTATCTATATAGATATTTATCTATCCATATCTATTTATGGATAGATAAATAATGGGCATTGAATGAAGAAAAAGAACCCCAGAAAGTGAAACAACCTACCCAAGCTCACACAGTTGGTGTTGGGCAGAGCTGAGACTAAAAGGCAGGGCTTCTAACTCCTGATCCCATGCTCCACATGGCCCCCTGAGTGAAGACCTTGAAAGGCAGAGGCAGACATAGGAATGAACCAGAGAATGACCAGCTTCTTGGTTAAAGCCAGCTCGGCACCCTTGTGTGAAGTCCCTTAGAACTTAAGAACAAAGAGTATCAAATCTAGAGTCCAAAGAACTGGGTTCCCGTCCAGGCTTTGATGTTGGGTGTATAAGTCACAGCTCCTCTTTCAGTATCAGTTTCCTTGTTTGCAGGATAGGTTATATTTGACTGCCTAGCATTCAAAGGGCTCTGATGGGATATTCTAAGACATTCTAGGTGCCAATGGATACTCAAGTTCCATTAATTCATTTAGCCAACAAATAATAATAGCAATAATAAAAATAATCATTATGACCGCTATATTTTCCAGCTGGATGGGAGATATTTGGCTGGGAGGCTCTTCCTCCCTGTTGCTATTTGGGGAATTCAGAGCTAAATATAGCCCAGTGCCAGGCATTCCAAACATCATCGTCTCAAATTAGGAAATACATTTGCACCTCCTATCAACAGTCCTGTGGCAGACATGCTGACAACTCTGGCAAAGAAGCAAGAAGACTGTTTCCGCCCATGAAAAAAATCTATGTCTGCCTCCTGAAAAAAATGGTCCAGAGATTCTGTGGATAAAACTGACAGCAGAGTAAAGGGGACCCATAGGTAAGGATTGACCCTATCACTCCAGAGGCCTGGTGTATAATCACTACAATCTACTGAATACCTACTACATGCCAGGGTGTGTGATAAGCGGTTTGTATATGCTACTTCAGTCCTTATGGTAACCTTGAAAAGTAATCTCTCAAGGCCACATAGCTTGGAAGTAACAGAGAAGAGATATGTAACTTTGGCTGTCTCAAGGTCCATGCATCTTCCACTGCATTGGACACCTCTCTGCAGTTCCTTCCTCTCCTCCTTCCTTGAGCACCATTGGATATTTAACCACCTTTCTTTCTTTTGTTGTTGGTTAGTTGCTAAATCATGTCTGACTCTTTTGCAACCCCATAGACTGTATCCCTCCAGGCTCCTCTGTCCATGGGATTCTCCAGGCAAGAATACTGGAGTGGGTTCCTCCTCCAGGAGATCTTTCCAACCCAAGATAGAACCCACATCTGGTGCATTGGCAGGCAGATTCTTTACCACTGAGCCACCAGGGAAGCCCTTCTTTCTTTTAATATATATTTATCTGGCTGCACCAGGTCTTAGTTGAGACATGCAGGATTTTTAGTTGCAGCATGTGAACTCTTAGTTGCAGCATGTGGGATCTAGTTCCCTGACCAGGAATCAAACCTGGGCCCCCTGCATTGGGAGTGCAAAGTCTTAAGCACTGGACCACCAGGGAAATTCCGCTTAACCATATTTCTGACCTTGTACTAAACATACAAAGGTAAGACTCTATTCTTGCCCTCAAGAACCCCCCAGTTAATGCTCCATGCATAACTTTGACCATCAAAATTCAGCATGACACAAACAATAATAAAGATAAATACAGGGTGATGTGGGAACATAGACTGGGAGTGTCAGGATATACTCCAGAAAGCAAGTAAATTTGAGTCAAAACATAAAGGGTGACCCATAGCTGACAGAGCATCAAGCAGTAGATGGCCCTCAGCAGAAGGAGTGTAGAGACAAAGGAAAGGCTCGCTGAGGTGGGGGGGGTGGCTCCTGGTGTACGATGGAGTCCTGTCCCTTCTGTATCACTCCATCTCCACTCCCAATGGGAAATGGCTCCTGAAGGGTGAAGAACCCTTCACCCTGAAGGAGAAGAACCAGATCAAGGCACCCTGAATTAAGGCCTCTCGCTGCTCCTTCCCCACATGAGAGAAGCATCAAGTCCTTTCCCTTGAAAACCTCAACCTTCAGATTCAGGGGTTAAAAAAAATAACATGTGGGAATCTGGATGGTGGCAGCCTGGGGCCAGAAAAACTCAAGGAAACCCCGGCCGTTTGTTTGGCCTTCAAACCACACTCTGCACCCCTGGCATCTGAGACTGGACAGCGTCTCCAGAGAGTCGACGCTTTTCTAGTTGAAATTGACTGCTGCCTTTGGCTCTTAGCGCCTTCCCATGGGCAGGTAGCTCTTGGGAGATGACTGTAATGTCTCACTAAGCAGCATTCACTCCTGCCTCCCTCTTCAGACACCGTCTTCCTCTACCCCGCTCCTCAGATCTTTACTCACCCCCTTGTTCCACTGTTTCCTCCTCCTTCTGTCTGAACCCTCCCCACTCACACCCCCATCCTGCCTCCCACTTCTCACCTCCATCCCTCCTCATTCTCCCCCAGCACTTCTCTCTCCGGCCTTACTTCGCGATGTTAGAACAAAAAAACAAGTCACTTTTTATGTGTTGTTCCTAAACCCAAGCCAATAAAGTGCTCCTTTCATTTGAGGAGAAGGGAAAGCAATAATTCAGGCATTAGCAAGGAGCACAACACACTTATTTATAGTCTTCGTGGAGCTCTTTGGGGCTTCTCCCACATCAATGTCTGCTCCCAGAGCAGTGAGAGCATGGGGTACAAGATGCAGGAAATGGCCCAAGGGGCATGCAAACAGCAGGCTTGACAGGACTGTGACCTGGCACCTGTCCCCTGCCCATCACTCTTGGACCCTCCTCTTGGGATGTGGCTGGGTCCCATTGCTTCGCTAGGGCCCTAGGACAATCTCCACCATTGTTATACAAAGAGGCTTCAAAGAGCCTGAGCCCAGCTCAAGGGTGACTCTCATGGCAGGGCCAGCCAGCCCTGCTTTTCACCCAAAATGTAACAAGCTGCCATGTTCTGAGGCCTCCCAGTCTGAGGGATAGATAAACCCCATTCCTGGCCTCAGGGATTCCCAGTTTGATGAAGCCACTTAAGTCCATAATCTCAGAGCTTCCAATCTTATGGTATCAACACAACCCCCTCCTCAAGGAATTCAGTTGACTCCCCCCACTACTTGAAAAATACTATAAGGGTGATGCAATAGAAAGAGAAAGCAAGCACATGGTCTTTGAGGCATGGGGTGATGCTGATAGTAAAATATCATAAATCCCAACTGCAAGCACAGCTGATTCTTCATCTGTAAACTGGGGCCTCTCTTCTTTTCCTAGCAACTTGCATCCCAGAGAAAGTCCATGGAAACATTTAATTGTCACACCCTCGAACATACCTGTGGGCAGGACGATGACTCCTCATGATCTCTGCCTTTGTGGCCATTCCTGCCAGCCTCTCTTTCTTCCTCACCCCTGTGACTCTCAGTTCAATCTCTGACTCTCAGACTCTCTCTAGAGTCACAGTAGTAGCATCCTTCTATAGTAGGCCCACTCCATGCCAGGCACTGGACTGGTTGCTTAATAAAATCTCAATCTCAACCCCTTGATTTTAGATCCATTCCCCTTCCTGGGAATTTCTGTGTTGATTGCCAAAGGTAAATTCCACTTCTTGACATTCTCACACCTAACCCAGATTGGCTGCATGTTCTAGGGACTCCATTACTGGGATGTCAGTTGAGCAGACACCTGTAACCAAATCTGTAACCAAGACGTTACAATTTGTAAACCTACCCAGAACAATCAGCCAACACAGTCTTCCTGGGCTTCTTAAACAGCTTAACAGCCAACTCCCACAGCCCAAATTTCCCCTCAATGAGCTCATTTCTCGAACTTTTTATTATGAGGTTACAGATCCATTTTCCAGATGGTGTCACTGGCACAAGGAAAGCCTAGGACACTGGCTCAGATCATCCACTGATCTACACTGAGAAACACAGTGAGGGAATTCCCTGGCAGTCCAGTGGTTAGGACTCTGAGCTTCCATGGGTTTGATCCCTGGTTGGGGAACTAAGATCCACAAGCATCATGGCACGATCGAAAAGAAAAAAAAAAAAGGAAGAAAGAAAACAGAAACATTGTAGGTATCTGGAGGTGATGGAAGCTGTGATGGAAAGGACTGGGGTCCCCTCCCTCCTGCCAGGCTGCCCCCATGAGTGTGCAGCCCACTCCACTCTCCCCCCACCCGCCCCCCGCAGGCCCCCCACCAGGTGGGCTGTGCCTTGCTGCTCTGATCCAGGCCACTGCAGTGGTCAGGGTGGAAGTCAGAGAGGCAGGCCTGACATGGAGCTAACAAGAGAGTCACCCTTCTGCCAGGGACCCTGAGGAGCTCTGAGGCTGGCTGCCATGCAGTTAGGGCGGGTGTTAGGATGACAGGGTTGGCAGCCTCCTTTCTCTAAACAGTTGCCCAGAAAAAATGAACAACCTGGCCTTGGATGACACTGTGGCTTTTCAGATGTCTCTGCTGAAGGGCTAGCAGAGAGAGGCCTGTGCCCATCACATCTCTTCCTCAGTCTCCAGAACAGCCCATGGGGTGGGGAGGGAGTAGGGAGAGAAGCCACTCTTAGCTAGAGACTTCTAACTCCTTCAGACAGGCTCCTGCCCACCCTGAGTTTGAGAACATCAGCTTTACCACCTCTGCTTCCCCTGGGATCCCCCAGTTTGGGGGCCCATCTGCCTTCCCCAGAAGTAGGGGGTCAGTAATGCCCTAGGCCCCTGAAGGACCAGGAAAGCTGTAAGGTAACCAATTACCCCAATTTGCCTGGGCCTGAGGTGTGGGAGGCAAGTTCCTGGGGTGTGGCACTTTCAGGGCTAACACTGACAAGACCTAGGCAAACCAGGATGAGCGGGTAACCCTAAAAGACTGTCTTTTCCTGCCCACTGTGGGCCCCAGGCTCCTGGTCCCCTTCTTCCTTCTTGTTCTGGATTGAATCCCTCTGGATTAAAAGTTCCTTGTTCAGCATTTATCCCGGCTTTGAGGACAAAGTGAGCACATTAGAGAAATGGGCAAGTAGATACTATCCCCAAAGCCATAGCCCGTGAACATTGAAACAGAAATGCTGGCTTGCAGAGCACCCGTGAGAGAGATATAATGCAAAAGAGAGGAAGCTGGCTGTCTTCCAGAGAAGCAGGTGCTCTGAGCATGGGGCTGGCCCCTGTGGCCTTGACCACACAGCTTTGCAAAGGTTGTGCACTGCTCGTCTCAGAGGACCTCAACATGAAGGCCTGGGTGGGAATGGGGAGTGGTGCCCCAGAATTGAGGGCTTTCAGGGGCTGGTATGGCCAGGTGAGCCATCGCCCCCATGGGCATGGAACCCAGCAAGCTGTGCCCTCTCCCTCCACTCTTGTTCACCAAAGCCCCTGGAACACTCGCCGTCTTGCTTTGTTGGTTCTCCTGTGGTTCTCAGCTAATCTCAGAGCTTACTTCTTCCAGGAAGTCTGCCGAGTGAAGGGACTGCTGTGAGTTTCCACTAGTCTTGATTCCACATCTGGTAAGATGCAAAGATCTGAAAAGATCTTTGATTAAGGGGCCGCGTTCCAGTTCCAAAATTGGTGAAAGGTTTGTGTCTTCTAATCTGAACTTGGAAGGACAGAGTTTCTCAGGATGCAAAGATGCAAAGATCTGGCAAGATCTTTGATTAAGGGGCCGCATTCCACCAAAATTGATGAAAGGTTTGTGTCTTCTAATCTGAACTTGGAAGGACAGATTTCCTCAGGATGGGGCCTAGGCGCAGCTGAATGGATGCGTCAAATCCTCAAGTGTAATTGGGCATCACTTTCGCCAGTTGGCATGGCCGTAGCCTGCATATTGTGATTTTTAATGTACATTTAAAGGCCTTGCACTGCAATTTAAACAGTAATGTTTGCACTAAAGTAAAATGCCTCCTTGCTTCCCATTACCATGTGTGCATATGTGTGTGTGGTGTTTGTGTGTGAAATGCCCATTACGTATTTCTTTTAATTGGGCATTTACAAGCCAGAAGAGGAATAGAAGAAAGTTCCCAGACCAATCTTCCAGGGAAGGGAAAAAGTAGCTCTGAGGTTCTATATGTTTGGGGAGAAACACAGAATAACTGGCTAACGTTCATAAGAAGGAATAAATTGCCAATTAGGACTCAAGGTATTTCTTCCCCAAAGAGTAATCATTTGTTTGTCTTAAATGAACAAATGGGTTGATTATGATTATCAGCACGTGGAAGTGTTGACTGAGCCTGCCTAGCAGCTGTGAAATGCAAACAGACGTGTCAGGGCATAATCATATTCTCAATCCCACTAATGACTCTGATGAAGGCAGAACATCATACTAAACACTAAAAAGCTTAGCCTTGGGGTTATATGTTCATAGGAAAATTCTTTAATTAATGCATGGCACCTCTGTTCTTTGGGGTAGCCTTTTGCTGCAAATCTGTCACTTAAAAGCTAAGCATGCTGGTATCTATCAGGATAAGGGAAACTCTTATTTCCCATAAACTTGGGGGTGTATACAAATACTTTCCAACAATATTTCCCTCATATTTTCCAAGCATTCTTAATGAAAAATTTCAAGCAGACTGAAACGAGAAAGTAGCTTGTCCATGACTATGATATACTTGGGGTTTCCCAGATGGGCGTCTCTGGTGGCTCAGACGGTAAAGAATCCGCCTGCAATGTGGGAGACCTGGGTTCTTTCCCTGAGTCGGGAAGCTCCCCTGGAGAAGGGGATGGGGACCCTCTCCAGTATTCTTATCTGGAAAGTCTCCTGGACAGAAAAGCATGATGGGGTACAGTTCATAGTGTCTCAAAGAGTCAGACATGACTGAGAGTCTTAGCATGGACGGACCATATACTTACACCTATATTCTACAATCAGTATTTTAGAATATTTGCTTTATCATATATCTATCATCCATTAATAAGTCTTACTTCTGATACATTTCAAAATGTATTATAGATGTCAGTAAAATTCACTTTTAAATACTTTAGTATTCATAACATTAACTAGAATTTAATATTAGTTTACAGTTCTTTTTCTGTGAAATTTGCGTATAGTGAATACATCGATCTTAAATATACCATTTGAGGAGTTTTTGGCAGATGCACCTGTCTGTAAACCCAAATCATCCCTCCAGAAAGTCCCCTCATATCTCTTCCAGTCAATCTCTGCATCACCCTCATTCTTTGCAAAGATAAGCACTGTTGTGCTTATCTTTGATTTTTTTTTTTTTAACCATAGAATAGGGGAATTCCCTGGTGGTCCAGTGGTTAGAATTCAGAACTTTCACTGCCAAGGGTCTGATTTTAGATCGTTGGCCCGGGAAATAAGATTCCGCATGGCAAAAAAAAACAAAAAACAAAAAAACACCCCACAGAAAATGCATAGAATAGCTTGCCAGTTCTAGAATTTTATATAAATGTACATACTCTTTGATATAAACAGTACATACTCTTTTGCTTAAGACTTCTTTCCCATAGCTTGTTTTAAAGCTTAGTCCATGCCATGTAGGTCAGTAAATTATTCCTTTTTACGGCTGAATTCATTGAATGGAGAGCTCAGGGTTTTATATTCCATTGTCCTGCTAATGGACACCTAGATTGTTTTCAGTTTTGGAAAATTATTAACAAAGATGGTATGAACATTCTATACAATACTTCTTGTGAACATATGCTTTCATTTGGGTAAATATCTAGGGATGAAATTACTGAGTTGTGGGTTAGATGTATGTTTCTGCGTGGGTGCTCAGTCGCTTCAGTAGTGTCCGACTCTTTGCAACTCTATAGACTGTAGCCTACTAGGCTCTTCAGTCCATGGGGATTCTCCAGGCAAGAATACTGGGCTGAGTTGCCATGCCCTCCTCCAGGGGATCTTCCCGACCCAGGGATCGAGCCCGGGTCTCCTGCATTGCAGGCAGATTCTTAACCGCTGAGCCACCAGGAAAGCCCAGGTGTATATTTAGTTTTATAGAAAAGCTGCCAGAACTTTCCAAACCAATTGTACCTTGTCACAGTCCTATCAACAACATCTGAGAATCCCAGTTCCGCATCCTCATCAAGAGCGGTGCAGTCAGGCATTTTAATTTTAGCCATCCAAATGGGTGTGCCGTAGTATATCATCCAGTTTTGATTTACGTTTCCCTGATGACTGATGATGTTGAGCATCTTTTTTCATAACATTATTGGCCATTCATTAATCTTTCTTTGTGAAATGTCTGTGCAGATCTTGGCCCATATTTATTGAATTGTTTGTCTTTTCGTTATTGAGTGGCAGGAGTGATATGCATACTCTGGACACTCGTCCTTCGTCAGATGCATGTCTTGTGAACGCTTCCCTTAATCTGTGACTTTTTGCCTGTTTGTTCTCCCAGTAGTGCCTTTTGATGAGCAGAAGTTTTTAACTTTTATGAAATCTGATTTAACCATGTTTTCTTTTATGGTTATTATTTGCCTCAATTCAGTCTAGGAAACCCTGGCTAACCTTGAGTCACATAGATATTTTCCCAGTTTCTTCTAGAGGCTTCTAGAACATATGATCCATATCAAATTAATTTTTTTAATATGTGTTAGGCAAGGGCCTAAATTCAGTTTTCCATATTAGTATCCAGTTCTTCCAGTGCCGTTTGCTGGAAAGACTTTTCTCCATTACAATAACTTGGTGCCTTTGGTTAAAATCAAATGTTTGTTGACATATGAGTCTATAACAGACTCTATTCTGCCCCACTGATCTATTGAGGGATCCTTACATCAGTCCACGCAGTTTGGATTAATGTAACTTTTATAATAAATGTTGGAGACAAGTAGTATAAGCCCTCAACTTTATTCTTTTTAATAGAGTTTCTTTGACTATTCTAAGTCTTTTTTATTTCCATATAAAATTCAAAATTAGCATGACAATTTCTTTTAAAAAAATCTGTTGGGATTATGATCGGATTCAATGAATCGAAGAGGAGAATCTAATTTAGGGCGACTTGTCACCATACCAGTTTGGAGTCTTCTAATTTATGAACATGGGCTATCATTCCAGTTATTTAGATCTTTATTTTGTATTTTTAGTCTTGCATTTATTTTCTTAAATTTATTCATAAGTATTTTATGATGTGTTTCTACTGTAAGTAGAATTTTAAGGATAGTTTGTTACTGGTATGTAGACATCCAATTGTTTTTAGTATTTGACCTTGTATCTTATGATCTTTCTAAATTCACACATTAATTCTTATAGTTGTTTTGTTACAAAAGCCCTAATTCCTTAGCATGTTCTGTGTAAACAATCAGCTCATCTACAACATTTTACTTCTTTACCAATCTTTGCATTTATTGCCCCACTGTATTGGCTGTCATGTCTAGCACATTGTTGAATTAAAGTGGTAAGGGTGGACATCTGTGCCTTGTTCTCCATCTGAGAAGTGTTAGGGAGTAATTCTGCATGAATCTCTCATATATGTGCAAGAGACTTCTCTTCAGTAAGAGAGATGCTTATGGCAGTGGCACTAGCCTCTGGATCATCTTTTCCAGAGTGTTGGTACAACAAACAGCCTAGGAAGTCAGAGATAATGTATCACTCTGGAGAAGAAGGCTAATTTATTTGCTGTCCAATTTGCTTGTTAGTCATCCCAGGGCAAAGGCTGAGCATGATTTCTTACAGTCCCTTATGATGAAAGATCGAGGTACCCTAGGCTTGGGGTTCCTCCTCTGTGACACAAACTCACTTGTTGTGAGCATCCATTTAAGCCCAACGGGACCTGGGGAGGAAAGATGAGAACATGAAGCTTGTGCTACCTGCTGGGCTTTGAGTAAGTGAGTCTTCTGTCTCCGACCCAGGAGTCTCATGTCCCCTGTCAGCATCTACTATGTACTGAATAGTGTCATCCCCCCTCCTCCCCCGCCCCGCCGCCGCCAGATTCATCTGCTGAAGCACTAACCCACCGATATGACTATATTTAGAGATAGAGCCCATAAGGAGATAATCAAGAGTAAGTGAGATCGTAAGGATAGGGATCTGATCCAGTAGAATTGGTGTCTTTATACGAAGAGACACCAGAGAGCCCGCTCTCTTTCTCCGTCTCTCCCTTTTTCTCTGTCTCTCTCTCTGAGTGTCTCCCTCCTTTTCTCCCTGTCTCTCTATCTCTATTTCTCTGCCATGCTCAGAAGAAAGGCCATGTAAGGACAAAGCGTTGTCTATAATCCAGGAAGACAACTTTCCCCAGAAACTGAATCCTGCTGGAAACTTCAGCTTGAACTTTCCAGCCTTCAGCAGTATAAGAAAATAACTTTCTGTTTATTTATGAATAAAATACCAATCTGTATTTTTCTATGGCAGCCTGAGTCTACAAATATAATATCCATGAAGCTGTGGCAGGCTAACTTGTTAGCTTGCAAGTAGGGTAAAATTCAGATTCTTCATATTTCTTAATAAGAAAGAACATTAAATCTTCAATCATTAAGTATTATGTTTGCTATAGGATTTTTGTAGACAATTTTAGTCAAGTTGAGCAAGTTTCCCTCTATCGTTAATTCACTAAGAGTTTTTAATGTAATTGGCCATTGCTTTTTGTCAAATGCTTTATCTGCATTTGCCAATATGATCATTTTTTCTCCTTTATTCTATTAATATAGTGAATTACATAGACTGATTTTTGAGTGTTAAATCAATTTGGCATTACTAGAATAAAGCTTCCTTAGTCATGATGCTATGTAAATATATATGCATTGCTGTATTCATTTCGCTAACATTTCATTATGAATCTTGTTCTTTTTTTGTTAAAGAATCTATGTTCATGAGGGATATTGGTCTGCAGCTTTTATTTTTTTGTACTGTCTTTGTCTGGTTTGGGTATTAGGGTAATGCTGACCTCATAAAATGGGTTAGAGAGCTTTTTTCATCTCCTTTATATTATGGAAGAGTTTGTGTTCATCAGTTTAGGCTGCTGTAACAAAATACCATGAACTGGGTGGGTCAAAGAACAGAAATTTATTTTCTTACACTTTTACAGGCAGGAAGTCCAAGACCAAGGTGCCAGCAAGGTCAGCTTCTGGTAAGAGCTATATCTTCCTGGCTTGCAGATAGCTGCCTTCTCCCTGTGTCCTTACATCGTAGAGAGAGGGGGACAGAGAGATAAAGACAAAAAGGGTCCTAGAGCTCCATAATGTTTCTTTTTATAAGGATTCTAATCCCATCACGATGACCTGATTCCCATGACCTCATCCAACCTAACTATCTCCTAAAGACCCCAACACCAAATACCATCACATTGGGGGTCAGGGCTTCAGCATATGAATTTGGTGGGAGGAGGACCAAAGTCAGTCCAAAGCGGAGTTTGAGTAGAACTGGTATTATTTCTTTCTTAAATCTTTGATAATATTCATTCGTGAAGCCACCTGAGCTTGGAGTTTTCTTTGTGGAAATGTTTAATTATGAATTCAATTTCTTTAATAGCTTGAAAGCTATTAATACTTTTCTATTTCTTCTTGAGTCAGTTGTGGTAATTTGCTTCTTTCAAGGAATTTTTCCATTTAATCTAAGTTGTCAAGTTTACTGGAATAAAGTTATTTATATTTCCTTATCATCTTTTTGAGTGTCTTTAAGTTCTATAGTGATGTCCTGTCTTCATTCCTGACATTAGTCATTTCTGTATTTTCTCCTTTTTTTCTTAAAGAGATCCGGAGACCTCGTGTTGCTTTTGATGGGTAATTTTTTTTTTTATTGTTTATCTGTTTTCAGCTCCATTGCTTTCTGCACTTAGCTTTATTCTTTCCTTCCTTTCTCTTACTTTGAGTTTGTGTCACTGTGTTTCTTAAACTTAATAAGGTGAAAACTTAAAAAATTGACTTCAGACATTTCTCCTTTCAAACATAAACATTTAAAGCTATAAATTCCCCTCTCAGCACTGCTTTAGCTACCTCCCACAGATTTTTATGTGGTGTATTTTTCATTATCTTTCACTTAGGAGTATGTTTGAATTCCTTTTATGATTTCTTCTTTAATTCATGGTTCTTTAGAAAAGTGTTCCATTTCCAAATCTTTGTAGTTCTGCAGATATTTTATTGTTATTGGTTTCTAATTAGATTTCATAGTGATTGGAAAGAAAATATATGTATTTTCCACACTTTTAAATGTACAAGATTTGTTTTATGGCCCAGCACATGGTCTATCTTGTAGAACATACAGACATATTCTACAGCTGTTGGATATAGCATTCTATAAATACAAATTGGGTCAAGGTAACTGGTACTGTTGTTCAAATCCTGATTCCAATTTTTGCTTCTGGTTTACTTGCCTTAGAATTAAGGAATTGAAAACCAAAACAAGAATTTGAGCCTCTGCAAGCATTAAATAAGTATGCGAATATATGTAAAACACTTGGTATAGGCAATGCTGAAAATGCCAGTTACTTCTCTCTTCCTCTATGTCAGCCTCTCCCTGGGGTCTGATGATCGTCCAGGGTGAATTTAATGAGCCAACAGAGATTCAAGACAGGTGCGCTCTTACTGGTCCCTGCGCCTTCACCCCAGTCGTCAGAATCTGACCCCGCAGTTCTTTGATAAGTGATTCTATGTTATCTCTTGGCTGCTTTAGAAAGTACTTTGGTAGAGGATCTGTTAGAAACCTGGGCCAGACAGCCTCAGAGGTGCCACGGTTTCCTTCATTTTCATATCTTCTTTCCATGACAGACCTCACACAAATGGTCACAGCACTTCATTCCTCTCAGAATCTATGGGTAAGGCTGCTGGTGGTCCCCCATAGCCATTCTCCCCTCCTTCCTATATGAATCCACTGTTTGACCCATTGTTAAAATGAATCCCCCACATTTTAACTGGACACAAGGCCACTCAGACAATGGCATCACTTCCCAACACCTTTTGCAAGAAGGTGTGGCCATGGAACTCAGGTCTGCCCAATGGGAAGTGAAGAAAAGTGGTGTGTGCGCAACTTTCTTGTTATGCTCTTATAGTGAGTGTGCATGTCCTCCCCTTACACTGTCACCAGCTGGAATGCAGAGAGGGTACTGCTGATCTGACATCTTGAAGTATCAAGACAGAAGAAATTTGAATCCCTGGGAACCTTGGGAGCATGGAACCCAAGACAGTTCTGCCTACACTGGATGAGTTACAATAAGATTTTTAAGTAAGAGTAAAGTCCAATCTTATTTAAGCCACTATATTTTGGGGTCTCTTTATTACAATAGTCTAACCTAAATTCTGACCAGTACTGAAGCTTTCCCAACTCAGATGTCCAGGGAACCTCGGCCAATGGATCAGTGTTTCACTTGAAACTTGTTTGCCATACTGATTTTGCCTTTAGATCCCAGTTGGGCAGACTCTCATCTTTATATGACCAGGAGCAATATTTGCCTTGTTTACTATCAAATGTCCTAAGTATTTATTTTATGGGCTTCCCCGGTGGCTCATGGGGTTCTCAAGGCAAGAATACTGCAGTGGTTTGCCATTCCCTTCTCCCATGGGCCACATTTTGTCAGAACTCTCCACCATGATCTGAGCGTCTTGGGTGGCCCTGCACAGCATGGCTCACAGTTTCATTGAATGAGACAAGGCTGAGGTCCACATGATTAGATTGGTTAGTTTTCTGTGATTGTGATTTTCAGTCTGTCTGCCCTCTGAGGGAGAAGGATCAGAGGTTTATGGAAGCTTCTTGATGGGAGAGATTAAGGGGAAACTGGGTCTTGTTCTGATGGGCAAGGCCATGATCAGTAAATCTTTAATCCAATTTTCTGTTGATGGGTGGAGCTGTGTTCCCTCCCTGCTATTTACCTGGGGCCAAACTATGGTGGAGACAATGAAGACAATGGTGACCTCCTTCAGAAGATCCCATGCATGTACTGCTACACTCAGTGCCCCCAACCCTGCGGCAGGCCACCACCGACCCACGCCTCTGCTGGAGACTCCTGGACACTCACAGGCAAGTCTGGGTCAGTCTCTTGTGGGGTCACTGCTCCTTTCTCCTGGGTTCTGGTGCTCACAAGGCTGTTTGTGCCCTCCAAGAGTCTATTTCCCAGTCCTGGGTAAGTTCTGGCAGCTCTCTGATGGGGTTAATGGCAACTTCCTCCAAGAAGGCTTATGCCATGCCCAAGTCTGCTGCATCCAGAGCCCTGTCAGCAGTGGCTGACCTGTACTTCCACAGGAGCTGCTCAAACACAGTTCTGTCTCAGCTTCTGTGGGGTCCCTGGGTCCCAGTGTACACAAGGTTTGTTCGAGCCCTCTGAACTCGTCCCATCTCTGGCGGGAATGGGGTTTGATTCTAAACATGAATGAACAACAAAATGTGGAAGATTCTGTAAGAGATGGGAATACCAGGCCACCTGACCTGCCTCTTGAGATATTTGTATGCAGGTCAGGAAGCAACAATTAGAACTGGACGTGGACCAACAGACTGGTTCCAAATAGGAAAAGGAGTACGTCAAGGCTGTATATTGTCACCCTGCTTATTTAACTTCTATGCAGAGTACATCATGAGAAACACTGGGCTGGAGGAAGCACAAGCTGGAATCAAGATTGCCGGGAGAAACAGCAATAACCTCAGATATGCAGATGACACATCCCTTATGGCAGAAACTGAAGAACTAAAGAGCCTCTTGGTGAAAGTGAAAGATGAGAATGAAAAAGTTGGCTTAAAGCTCAACATTCAGAAAACTAAGATCATGGCATCTGGTCCCATCACTTCATGGGAAATAGATGGGGAAACAGTGAGAGACTTTATTTTGGGGGGCTCCAAAATCACTGCAGATGGTGATTGCAGCCATGAAATTAAAAGAGGCTTACTCCTTAGAAGGAAAGTTATGACCAACCTAGATAGCATATTAAAAAGCAGAGACATTACTTTGCCAACAAAGGTCCATCTAGTCAAGGCTATGGTTTTTCCAGTAGGCATGTATGGATGTGAGAGTTGGACTATAAAGAAAGCCGATTGTCGAGGAATTGATGCTTTTGAACTGTGGTGTTGGAAAAGACTCTTGAGAGATCCTTGGACTGCAAGGAGATCCAACCAGTCCATCCTAGAGGAAATCAGTCCTGAATATTCATTGGAAAGACTGAGGCTGAAGCTGAAACTCCAATACTTTGGCCACCTGATGCAAAGACCTGACTCATTTGAAAAGACCCTGATGCGGGAAAAGATTGAAGGCAGGAGGAGAAGAAGACAACAGAGGATGAGATAGTTGGATGGCATCATCAATTCGATGGACATGAGTTTGAGTAAATTCTGGGAGTTGGTGATGGACAGGGAGGCCTGGCATGCTGCAGTCCATGGGGTTTCAAAGAGTCGGACATGACTGAGCAACTGAACTGAACTGAACTGAACTGATGGCTCAATGGTAAAGAATCTGCTTGCCAGTGCAGGAGACTTGGGTTCAATCCTTGGTCTGGGAAGATTCCCTGGAGAAGGAAATGGCAACACACTCTAGTATTCTCGCCTGGAGAATACCATGGACAGAGGAGCCTGGCAGGCTATAGTCTATGGGATCACAAAGAGTTGGACATGACTTAGCCACCGAGTGTGCACGCATGCATGCACTATCAAATGTCTGGCATCTGACTCAATGCCTATCTCTCAGCAGGGGTTAATAAATATGCTGACAAATATATGGGTGAATAAAGCTTATTCTTCACAAGATGTATCATTGGCCGTACCACCTTCCCTGGAATAAGAAAAACTGCCTTCCTCTGGCTCTACTATCCAGACTGGTTCTACTTCCCAGACATAATGCCAAGTCACTTAACTTCTCCGAGTCTTGCTTTCCTCATTGGGAAAAGAGAACACCCACCTGGGTGCCCAGGAAGATGCTGAAGCTTTTGACCTGAGTACCTGTGAATGTGACCATTATTTTTCTCTTCTTTTTTTTAAGTTAAAGGATAATTACTTTACAATATTGTGATGGTTTTCACTCTATATCAACATGAATCAGCCATAGGTGTATATATATGTCTCATTGCTCCTGAACCCCCTCCTACCTCCCTCCCCATCCCACCTCTCTAGGTTGGAATGTGACTGTTATTTTGATGAGGTCTTTGTAGATGTGATCAAATTAAGATGAGGTCATTAAGGTGAGCCCTAATCCAGGATCATGGGTGTCCTTGTAAAAAGAGGAAATCTGGACACAGAGAACTGCACACAGGGAGGACGTCATGTGAAGACAGAAGTTATCCTTCCATCAGCTAAGGAAGCACCGGATGCTAGGAGAGAGGCCTGGACCAGTTCCTTCTAGCCCCTTCAGAGGGAGCATGGCCCTGCCAACATCTTGATCTCAGACTTCTCGCCTCCAGAGCTGTGAGACTAGCCACTTTTGTTGCTTTTTCCAAGCCATCCAGTTTGTGGTACTTTGATACAACAGTCCTAGCAGAGTGATACACCACTTGACAGGGGTTATGTTCTAAGACTTCGGCCACCTGATGTGAAGAGCCAACTCATTGGAAAAGACCCTGTGCTGGGAAAGATTGAAAGCAAAAGGAGAAGGGGGCAGCAGAGGATGAGGTGGTTAGACAGCATCACTGACTCAATGGGCATGAGTTTGAGCAAATTCCAGGAGATAGTGAAGGACAGGGAAGCCTGGGTGCTGCAGTCCATGGGCTCCCAAAGAGTTAGACACAACTTAGTGACCGAACAACAAAGAGTAAAATACGTAAAGTTGCTGACACAACATGTACACTGAATAAATTCAGTTCAGATCAGTTCAGTCCCTCAGTCGTGTCCAACTCTTCACGACCCCATGGACCACAGCACGCCAGGCCTCCATCCATCACCAACTCCCAGAGTTTACTCAAACTCATCTCCATTGAGTCAGTGATGCCTTCCAGCCATCTCATCCTCTGTCATCCCCTTCTCCTCCTGCCTTCAATCTTTCCCAGCATCAGGGTCTTTTCAAATAAGTCAGCTCTTTGCTTCAGGTGGCCAAAGTATTGGAGTGTCAGCTTCAACATCAGTCCTTCCAATGAATATTCAGGACTGATTTCCTTTAGGATGGACTGGTTGGATCTCTTTGCAGTCCAAAGGACTCTCTAGAGTCTTCTCCAACACCACAGTTCAAAATCATCAATTCTTTGGCACTCAGCTTTCTTTATAGTCCAACTGTCTCATCCATACATGACTACTGAATAAATTATGCTGGGAATATTGCTTTACTTTTCTGAGTCTTAATTTTTTAATAATAAATAAAGTGTGACCATGGGAAAATTCCATAATCTCTCTCTCTGCCTTAGTTTCCTTACCTACATAAGGGTAGTGATGACACCACCTATTTCATTGGTTGTTGTGAGAATAAAATCAGCTCAAATGTGGAGCACACTCACAACAGCAACTGGCACATAGTAAGTTCTCAATAAATGGGATGATGATGATGACAACGATATAAAATGAGAAGGAAGAACAAGATGGTCATTTCTCCCAGGTTGTGCTAGTGGTAAAGAACTCGCCTGCCAAGGCAGGTGGTGCAAGAGACACAGGTTCGATCCCTGGGTCAGGATGATCCACTGGAGAAGGAAATGGCAACTCGCTCCAGTATTTTAGCTTGGGAAATTCCATGGATAGAGGAGCCTGGTGGGCTACAGTCCAAGAGGTCACAAAGAGTCAGACACAACTGAGGAACTGAGCAGCAGCAGCTAAAAAAACCAGATACTACAACTGCCTTCAAAATGGCCAAGGTAAAGACATCCTCTTCTTTTCCTGTAGTTTGGCTACAGTGAGAGAGTAGAGAGAAAAGGCAGACTTTCTATGAGGTCCAGAAAGAGAAGGCTGTCTAGGGAGCCCTTAGGTGCCTTTGACAATGGGTTCAGGATCCGTCTCTCAACTGGCAACTGCCACCAGGCCTGGAGTTTGTCCTTTAATGGTTGCTTACTCATGAGAGTCTTAGCATGAGGGCCCCTAGGGTGCATGAGTAGAGACAGATGGCCTTGAGAAGCCATCACTCTGGTGATGATGCTTCCCACCTCAAGTGCCCGGGTGAGCCAAGGAGGTCAGGGGACTGGGGAGGTGCCACTCAGCCCACTGTGCTGAACAACCCCAGGGAGCACTACGGACAGGGAAGGTGACGGTGACAATCTCTGGGTCTTGCTGTGATTGGAGGACCAGCCCCGCCCACGCTGAGCTCAGGAGGCAGGGAGGATAAATCTGCCCTCTTTTATTGATGCCTCTGCCTCATCCTCCCAGAGAAATCTGATTATCTGGGCTCTCCTGGCAGGTGTCAAAATGAAATGTCTGCTCCCAGATCTCCACTGGGGGTAGGGGGGTGGTGGTGGTTGGGGCCAGCTTCTGCCTTTCTGTCAACGAACCATCATTAATCCCCCTCTCTTACAGTCGATATCTGATGTCACTTTTTCTGGTTTATGTGGCTTCGTGACCTTCCCTTATTTTGTTCCTAATAAAGACAGCTCCGGGGGGCTGGGCCTGTGGTGAGCCCTATGAAATTCAAGGAGCATTAAATCAGAGGGAGCCCTTTCAGACAGCAGGCAGCTCCTGGGGTCAGCGCCGCAGGTCTCTGGCCACTGCTGCAGCATGTTCCTGTGGCTGTGATGTGGTGCTTCCTTCACGGGAGTTTCTCACTTTCTCTTAGTAAGTGTGCCTTTCAGAAGGTTCTGGTTTGGCTGCTCCCAGGGGGCACCCTGGGCTCCATGGTTATGGCCCCTTGTTGCCCCTTGGCACATGCACACATGCAAGCACATACACATAGTCCATCCTGGCTTCCCCATCTCTGTCTCCCAAAGCCAGAAGCTGCCTGCTGTCAGGGCTAAGCCACAGAAGTTCTCAACCCGTGTCATGTGCTAGTGTCACCCAGGGAGCTTTAAAAAACACAGATGCCTGGAGAAAGCATCCTAGGCACTTCACAAAAGAGGCTACCTAAGTGGCCAATAAACACATCCAGATGCTCAGCTTCACTGGTCATCTGGGAGATGCAGAGCCATGCACAGTGAGACCCTACTGCACACCCCGCAGGTTGGCTAAAATGAAACAGATGATACCAAGTTCTGCCTGGGCTGTGGAGCAACCAGAGTGCCCATACACCACCGGCGTGCGTTTAACGTGCACAGTTACACAGCAGAAGAGTGTTTGGAAGCATCTAAACTGAATAACAACAGACTGGTTTCAAATAGGAAAAGGAGTATGTCAAGGCTGTGCTTAAATAAGTACCCTGCTTATTTAACTTACATGCAGAGTACATCATGAGAAATGCTGGGCTGGAAGAAGCACAAGCTGGAATCAAGATTGCCGGGAGAAATAGCAATAACCTCAGATATGCAGATGACACCACCCTTATGGCAGAAAGTGAAGAGAAACTACAAAGCTTCTTGATGAAAGTGAAAGAGGAGAATGAAAAAGTTGGCTTAAAGCTCAACATTCAGAAAACTAAGATCATGGCATCTGGTCCCATCACTTCATAGGAAATAGATGGGGAGACAGTGGAAACAGTGTCAGACTTAATTTTTGGGGGCTCCAAAATCACTGCAGATGGTGATTGCAGCCATGAAATCAAAAGACATTTACTCCTTGGAAGGAAAGTTATGACCAACCTAGATAGCATGTTAAAAATCAGAGACATTACTTTGCCAACAAAGCTCCATCTAGTCAAGGCTATGGTTTTTCCAGTAGGCATGTATGGCTGTGAGAGTTGGACTGTGAAGAAAGCTGAGTGCTGAAGAATAGATGCTTTTGAACTGTGGTGTTGGAGAAGACTCTTGAGAGTCCCTTGGACTGCAAGGAGATCCAACCAGTCCATCCTAAAGGAGATCAGTCCTGGGTGTTCATTGGAAGGGTGAATGCTGAAGCTGAAACTCCAATACTTTGGTCACCTCATGCGAAGAGTTGACTCATTGAAAAAGACCCTGATGCTGGGAGGGATTGGGGGCAGGAGGAGAAGGGGATGACAGAGGATGAGATGGCTGGATGGCATCACCGACTCGATGGACATGAGTTTGAGTAAATTCTGGGAGTTGGTGATGGACAGGGAGGCCTGAAAGGCGTGCTGTGATTCATAAGGTCACAAACAGTCGGACACGACTGAGCATCTGAACTGAACTGAACTGAAACTAAATAAACACATACCCCGCCCCACTTTGGTCCAACACTTTCCTAGGTGTGTATACACAGAAAGGCATACACATAGTTATCTAAACCCACCCCTAGTAGCATTCCTCATAGTAAACCAAACCATAAGGGTTTCATATGCTCATCAACCAGAGAACTGAGAAATAAAGGGTGGCATATTTATACAATGAGATTCCAGAGCACATTGAGAATGAACAGATAGCATTACAAGCCACAACTGGAATGGCTCCCACAAATAGAATATGCATAAATGAAGCCAGAATCACAAAAGTAGATAATATCAAAATTCCATTTGTATGAAGTTCGCAGACAGGCAAAACTAACCCAAAATGTCAAAAGTGGGGATGTTGGTTTACTTTAGGGAGAGACTGGGAGGGGTGCAAGGGGGATTGCCGGTGGCCAGCAGAGGTCTGTTTCTTGACTTGAACATGTGTGTATTCAGTTTGGGAACATTCATCAAATATGTGCATTTAGGATTTGCTCACTCTTCTAGAAGAATGTTATGTTTCAATTAATAGACTTAAAAACTTACTAATACCCAGACTCTACCTTCAGAGATTCTGACTTGATTAGTCTGGGACTCAGCCCTGGCATGGGTATTTTTAAGTTCTACCGAAGTGTAGCCTTGGTCTTCCCTGGTGGCTCAGATGGTAAAGAATCCGCCTACAGTGCAGGAGACCCAGGTTCGATCCTTGGGTCGGGAAGATCCCTTGGAGAAGGGAATGGCAACCCACTCCAGTATTCTTGCCTGGAGAGTTCCATGGAAAGAGGAGTCTGGTGGGCTACAGTCCATGGAGTCCCAAAGAGTGGGACACGACTGAGCGACTAACACATTCTGAAGTGTAGCCAGAGCTGAGAACCTGGGTTTAGAGAGTGGGTGTTTGGAGTCAGAGGCAACAAGCCTAGAAGACTAGTTCTCCCATGAACTTGCTTGTGTAAGTTACTGAGTCTCTCTGGATCTAGTTCTTCTTTTATCTTCAGGTCTGTTTCCCCTGAGGTGACATGAGAGGGCTGGACAAAGGACCCAATTACACTGAGAAGATGCCACCGGGGAGAAACAATGACAGCTATGGGGACTCACCTCCTTTGGCTTGTCCCCTTGCCCCCTCCCTGTGGCTGGGAGCCCTGTACGTCTTGTACATCAACACAGACCATTTTGACGGGTGGAAGCACAGTGGGTCCCTTGACTCTGAAGGACTCTGCTACATGAAGGCCAAATAGTGCCCCCCACTTCCACCACTGAGAGAGAAGTGAGCTTCCACTGGTTTTATAATCACAACTTCCCCACTTGTCCGTTTCCAACTTGCTTTCATGAGAAAAGGGGGTGGGGGTGGGGGTAAAGAAAAATAAGGGAGGAGTTGTCAGCTTTCCCCTTTGTCCAGGGAGCTTTCTCAACGTTTGATATTCCTAACTCTTTAGCATCTCCAGCCGAATCCCAAAGACCTTTAATTCTGGATTTGCTCTGCCAGCCAGGGAGAAGTGTGCTTTCTTCACTTCCCACCCATATCTGGGGGTTGAGGACTGTCCCCGGGTACAGAGTCTAGAACCCCACCAGTTCGGCTGAAATACTCCAGTTTGATAAAGCAAGCAGCAGGGAGCCAAGGAAAGCCAGGATGCAGATGTTGGCAAGCTCCGCCACCTCGAGAAAATGTCATCCCCTGAGCAGGGTACGGGGAAGGGGCCAAGCTCCAAAGTTTCCTGCTCCTCCTCTGAGTTCACTGAGAATTCTGTTCCCACATTAGTCATCTGAATGTTTAAGAAGATGACAGCTGGGCTCCCAGATGGGGAAGTGGAGGCAAAAAGGATGTGGGGGACGACTGCCAATCAGGCGATGGGGCGGCTGTCTGAGGAGGTGAGCCCTTCCTCATTTGCCTCTTCTCAGGAAGCGTAGGCGGGGGCCTTCACCTCAGCACTTGCCCCAAGCTTAGCGGCCCCAGGGCTGGGGAGGGTCGTGGAGTGGAGGTTGAGTATGCCCTTTAGTGACCAAGAAATGCATAGTTAACCAAAAGTCCTCACACAGCCCACACAAGCAAATATATATTTAGTGGAAGTTAAGCAAGGCGACATCGCACAAGTCAGCCTCTGCCACAACTGAAGCGTTCCTCTGAGAGAGAAGGGGATGTGTGTTTTGCCACGGCCAGTGGAGCTGAAGTACTTATCAGATGTGAGGCGAAAATTCCATCTGCTTCAAATGCCATTTGCAGTTGTTTATCACCCCCGGACCTAAAATGTTTGCAGTTAAAAACTGAAGGAGGACTTTAGGAAGACCTGGTAAAGACCAGTGTGTACTCCTAGAACATCAGCAAAGACTCGTGCATATTTGCTGGGCTTTCTACGCACGTGGGGAAGAAGAAAGACTAAGAAGGACACGGGGAACAGAGACAGACACGCACAGTGACAACCACTGAGGGAAAGATGGACAGACAGACAGATACACACAGAGGTGAACACAGAGAGAGACAGGCACCTAGAAGCAGAGAGAGAGGGATGGTCTTCCATGCCCACAGTTCAGTTCAGTTCGGCGCTCAGTCGTGTCCGACTCTTTGCAACCCCAATGACTATAGCATGCCAGGCCTGCCTGTCCATCACCAACTCCCGTAGCTCACTCAAACTCATGTCCATCGAGTCGGTGATGCCATCCAACCATCTCATCCTCTGTCATCCCCTTCTCCTCCCACCTTCAATCATTCCCAGCATCAGGGTCTTATCAAATGAGTCAGTTCTTCACATCAGGTGACCAAAATATTGGAGTTGCAGCTTCAGCATTAGTCCTTCCAATGAATACTCAGGACCACAGAGTAAGATGTAAATCCACGGAGAAGGATAGAAGATCCATTGACACCACAGGTAAGTGGACGAGTCTTGTTTTTGTCACCTCTTCCCCTCCAGCACCAGAGGTCCCCTGGCTGCCTCCCTTGCAGAATCCAATGATCCAGACACTTTAACCTCTCCTTCTCCTTGCTCCAGGCCCCTGTGTCCATAACTACACTGTGATGAGTAATCCCCCAAACCCCTGTGTATTCTTCATGTAAACCCATTTGGCTGAAATTGAGGCTTCTTACTGTAGGACCTGACGTACATGGCTGTAAGCTCACCTGTGGAAGGGAAGCAGATCATCAGGGCCAACTGGTTGGTGGGTTTCCTGAGGGCTAGTGAGCAGAATCATGGTCCTCCCGGAGTGTCTGAATCACACAGCCCTGTAGGATTTGGGAGAGGGGACACTGGTGGAACTGCAGGTCTCCAGGGTGGGGACAGACATGCAAGCCAAAGTGAGAGAGGACCTGAGGCTATTCAAGTTGGTTGGAGATGGAAACGGAGTCACGGAGAGGGGAGTCACTTAAGGACTGATAGTGACAGAAGAGAACTATTTCTACTAGATCACAGTTTAGCCTGTGAAGGCACGTGGGGCCCTGAGCGAAAGAGACCACTAGTGGCTAAAAATCTCTCACTGGTGTTGGGAGTGACTTGAAGGACCTTTGCATCCGTTAAGATGCTTTGAGCTGTCAGTAACAGAGTATCTAATGAAAACAATATTTATTATCTATCTAACAAAAATCTCAACATTCAGAAAACTAAGATCATGGCATCTGGTCCCATCACTTCATGGGAAATAGATGGGGAAACAGTGGAAGCAGTGCTAGACTGTATTTTGGGGGGCTCCAAAATCACTGCAAATGGTGATTGCAGCCATGAAATTAAAAAACGCTTACTCCTTGGAAGGAAAGTTATGACCAACCTAGATAGCATATTAAAAAGCAGAGACATTACTTTGCCAAAAAAGGTCCGTCTGGTCAAGGCTATGGTTTTTCAAGTGGCCATGTATGAATGTGAGAGTTGGACTGTGAAGAAAGCCGAGAGCTGAAGAATTGATGCTTTTGAACTGTGGTGTTGGTGAAGACTCTTGAGAGTCCCTTGGACTGCAAGGAGATCCAACCAGTCCATCCTAAAGGAGATCAGCCCTGTGTGTTCATTGGAAGGACTGATGCTGAAGCTGAAACTCCAATACTTTGGCCACCTCATGCCAAGAGTTGACTCACTGGAAAAGACTCTGATGCTGGGAGCGATTGGGGGCAGGAGGAGAAGGGGACAACAGAGGATGAGATGGCTGGATGGCATCACCAATTTGATGGACATGAGTTTGAGTAAACTCTGGGAGTTGGTCATGGACAGGGAGGCCCGACAGGCATGCTGTGATTCATGGGGTTGCAAAGAGTTGGACACTGAGCGACTGAACTGAACTGACTGAACAAAAATCTAGAGATAGACCATTTCAGAGTCTATCCACATCTTGATGGGGAGTTGTCAAAAAATAAATTTGAAAATAATGTTGCTCCAGACAACTAACTTTTGGGGTGACTTGTTACACAGTATTCTTGTAACCGTGACTGACTGATAGACTTCTAAAATCATATCTTGCTAGGAGTTAGCCACTCTTGTGAGGTTGGCCTAGTCTGGAGGAAATGGAACTAGAGAAAGGGCTTCCACGGGGGCCTCCCTGCCCCTGTGGTCGCTCTCCTCCCATCTTCTTTGCCCCTCCTCGATCACCCACTAGGCTGACGGAGGCTGCAGGAGCCCCTCCGCCCTTCACCTCTGACTCCTCTCATGTCGTTCAGTCCCTCTGCTGCATCTGCTCTTTGCAGACTCCTTATTACAGCCAAGGCTGCACAGTCCCTGGTGGGACTGCCTCCTCTGTGGCTCACAAAGCCTTCTCTCTGGACCTATTTTCCTTAAAAATTCATCTCCTTGTGTCACATGGTTCCAAAGAAGCTTTCTTATGCTAGAGGCCAGCTCCTTGGAAATCCCGCCGGCCAGCCAATTTGCTGAGGCAATGAGACATTATCTCCTGCCTTTTCCCCGCGTGCCTTCGACACTTTTAATCTTTATCCATCAGCCTTCTCTGGACAGCCTTCCACAGCTTGCCTGCTCCCCACTCCAGCCTCTGTGCTCATGGAGTGGTCTGGCTTCTGGTTTCTACTCCTTACTGATTGTAGAGCTCTATTATGCCCTGAATTCCGAGAACGCCCTGGCACGGTGCCCGAAACGAGGGCTGCACCATCCTGGGCCTGCTCTAGATCGTGTGAACGTGCACAGGGGGGCATAGATGAGAAGCACAGATATGCCATTAAAAGTTATTACAGGGCCTTCACGATTCAAAAGATACTTCTTGAGCACCTCCTGTGTGCAGAGCAAGGTGCTGGGCACTTGAAAGGCCACAGTGGCCCAAATGGATGGAATCCTCTCTTTCAGAGCTTCCGGCTGAAGTTCTTATAGGATTCTGTCCTGAGTACGGAGGTATCCAGTAAGCAGGAGTGCATCTCCGTGAGGGCAGGTGTGGTCAGTGTTCCCCCCAGGCACTGTCCCAGCTCACCCTGTGGGGCCCCATTCAAGCACCTGTGACCCGGCTCAGGGCTTTCTCCTCCCCATGCACAGAAGGACCCCAACTTCCAGGGGGGCTAATGGGCCCAGCAGTGTCCAGGGATGTGCTGAACCTGGAAGATGAACGTCCTGGCAGCCTCGCCTTCGGGTGGCACAACCAAGATGCTGCTCTAACGCAGCAACCAGGAGGTCCCCAGTGGGATGGGGACCACTTCTCCACAGTGGGAGCTGCTCAGTAACACACCCAAGGGTGGCTCCCTTTCCCTCCCCACCTTACTTCCCCACATCCCTGTGGGTGCTTCCAGGGCTCACATCCCAAACAAACTACTTGCCTGCCAATGGAGCAGACTCAGGTTCAATCCCTGGATCGGGAAGATCCCTTGGAGAAGGAAATGGAAGCCCACTTCAGTATTTTTGCCTGGACACTGCCGTGGACAGAGGAGCCTGGTGGGCTAAACTCCGTGGGAATGCAAAAAGAGTCAGACATGACTTAAAGACCAAATAAACTACTTGCATACAAATCCACATTTCAGGGTCTGCTTTGGAGGCAGCCCCCAATAAACATAATAAGAATGGTAATTATTATCATTAGTAGTAGAGTAGTAGCAGAAGATTGAGGCCTCATGGTGTGCCTGGCCCCTCTTAAACTGCAGTGCCTCAATGTGTGTGTGCATGCATGCTAAGTCGCTTCAGTTGGGTCCGACTCTCTGCAACCCCATGGACTGTAGTCCACCAAGCTCCTCTGTCCGTGGGATTCTCCAGGCAAGAGTACTGGAGTGGGTCGCCATGTTCTTCTCCAGGGGATCTTCCTGACCCAGGGACTGAATCCTCATCTCCCCTGTCTCTCGCATTGGTAGGCAGGTTCTTTACCACTAGCACCACCTGGGAAGCTTACCTCCACTGTGAATTGGAAGGACGATGATGAAGCTGAAACTCCAGTACTTTGGCCACCTGATGTGAAGAACTGACTCATTTGAAAAGACCCTGATGCTGGGAAAGATTGAAGGCAGGAGGAGAAGGGGACAACAGAGGATGAGATGGTTGGATGGCATCACTGACTCAATGGACATGAGTTTGAGTAAACTCCGGGAGTTGGTGATGGTCAGGGAGGCCTGGTGTGCTGCAGTCCATGGGGTTGCGAAGAGTCGGACACGACTGAGCGACTGAACTGAACTGAGAAGGAGAAAACAGGCACTAGAGCAGGACTCTGGCACAAGGGGAGACCTTTGATAAAAATCTAGGGTCCCAGTTCCAGGTCTGGGAAAGCAGCTCAGGATACTGGGATACCTGTGTGACTCCTAAGCCTATTTCCCCTCCTTTCATGGTGAGGATGACACTCCCTGTCTGCCTGCCTCACAGGGCTTGGAAAGCTACTGTAAAATGAGGGGTTTTAGGCTCCAACAACATAAAAGGCACAGAAAGCTTTTAGAGAGTATGAAGCTCAGAGTCAAAGTGAAGGTTGAAGGATGAGCGGACAGAGTTCTCCCGGGCAGCTGTTCTCAGCACTTATGAGTCCATCCAGGACGAGCGAGATCCTTCAAGAAGCAACTTTGGAGTCCCAGCCACAGGAAATTCTTCTATTCCAGGAATCCTTATCCTCTTCTCCAAGGTCTTAGTCCTGTGTTTGTTTATTTGTCTAAATTCTCTGCTTCAGACTGGGGCTCCTTGAGGCAGGACCGTGTGGGTCTCATATTCCCACCAGTTTCAACAGTGGTCCTAAATGTGGAAAAAGTGTTGCAAAAACCCTTAAGTTGGGAATTCCCAGATCAGGTCCAGGGCTCTTTGAGCAGGTATGGGAACTAGCAGTAGGGATCCTGACCTGGACTGCCATGGAGCATAGAGCTCGTGTTAACGGAGGTTGTCCTAATTCTGTTTGTGTAACTTTCCACTTGACTTATTTATAGGTGTCCCCACTGAGTGAGTTTACTGGCAGTAGGCCTGCCAGCTTTAGGGATCTCTGTGCTGGATGAGGTGGGGGCACGGGGTGGGGAAGCAAGAGGAGTGAGGGGTGACAGGTGGAAATAAGAGGGCATTTCAGGGCAGAGTCAGTAAGGGGGACAGGCCCTGGACCCCGAGCTCCCAGACTCCCACAAGAAATTATATGGGCCAACCTGTGCTATTTCACATACTATTTTTTCAGAGATTTTGGTTCAGGATATATTCCTGGAGGATGAAATTCATTTCTGCCTGGAGGCCTGGCCTGGCCCAAATCAGAACCAGGTAAGACAAGTTTGCGGCTGCAGACCTTACCTCGCTAAGCCTTCCGTCTCGCAGGTTTCCACCTGGCTGAGCTCTTTCATGTCCTGCTTCTCAACCTGCTTGCCTTGTGTCCCTGACCTCAGGACCCTGCTCTCTTCACCTCTGCCACTTAATGCTAATCCTGGGTCCTCCAGATGACAACCCCCTTGTGAGGACAGCCCCTGATCAATCCCGGAGGCACTGGCACTTCCCTTCCACCAGGGTCTGCTCTGAGAGGGTCACATACATTAACTTGGTTCTCCTCATAAGCTCCTTATGAGGAGCAGCTAATGTTATAACCCATTTTACAGATGGGGAAACTGAGGAGCGGGGAAATCCAATGACTTGCCCAAGGTCACAGCATCAGCGGCAAAGGTGGTTTAATCCCAGGCTGTCTGCTCCTGGTGGCGAGCACCTCCCAGAACTTGGGGGCTCAAAGCAGTTCCTGCAACCTGCCCAACCCCCCAACTGTGTTCCCTTTTACTTCTTCCAAACAAGTGGCATCTTTGTTCATGATATAATTTTCCTTTGTTTATTATTTACCCCTGACCTTCCGTGTTCCCTGCCAGCCCACAAATCTCCCTGAGGGCAGGCACTTCCGGGATCCTGGAACTGGATTTGTCACATAGGAGCCACTGTAGAAGCCTGTGGAATGAATGAAGAAATGATTGGCATTGGAGGTGGAGATGGTCACCCAAGGAGGGGCTCCAGTCACCCAGGGAGGTCCCAGACCCAGACTCAGAAGATTGTGTGTACATGAGTGTGTGTGTGCACATCTGTGTACATGTCTGCAAATGTGTGTGCATGTGTGTGCATGTGTACAAGTGCCTGAGTGTCCGTCTGTGCTTCAGTGTCTGTGTGCCGTGCACCTGTCCCGGCATGCTGGAAGCTGTCAGACTGTCGGGCTGGCTGGCCTGGGAGCAGTCTAATCATGCCTGACAGATTGATTAGAGGAGAAAGTTGCTGCGTCTCTATCGCAACAGACAGGGGGAGCGTGTCTGCACTTAACCTTTCCCTTCACACAGGGAGGGAGGGGGTGCAGCCTGGGGTGGGGAGGAGGGGACTGGCGGGTGTGGGGGGGGGTGAGCAGGACTGAGGAGAGTCAGCGGGAGGGGGAGCAAGCCCAGGGGCAGGGAGGGAGCGTGGAAGGAACAGGAGGAGAAGAATGGTGGACTGAGGTTGGAAGATAAGGGAGGCGGACATCCAGCTGGTGTGGCAAGGCCAGGGCTTGTCTCCATGACATGATCCAAGGAGCCCCAGGGCCATGGATGTCCCCCTTGGATCTAAGCCTTGCCCTCTCTTGCCCTGAGGGATAGATGAGAGGGGTGATCCTGCAGGGGGTCTGGAGACCCTAAAGCCTGGCTCTGCACATGCTCAGGAGGGTTGTGAAGGCATGCGGTCAGGGGCCTTCAGAGCTGAGCTGGGCCCACAGCAAGGGCGATGCTGAGGGTCCTTTACCTTCAGCTGGGGGCAGAGAAGAGTGTCAGTTGACAAGGCTGCAGAGGACCTTGGAAAACAAAGCAGCCGTCTGCCCTCCTCCCTCTATGGAGGGGGAAGCAGTCCAGTGCAGGGAAGGAACCCTCCCAGGTCAGTTTCTCTCCCACTATGGGTGGGATCTACTGCCTGCTGGGGGCTGAGCCAGGGGAACCTGGCAAGGAGGTGGACGATGGATGAGGTGGGCTCTGAGGACCATTGGTGAGGGTCTTCCTGGATCTGTTCCTTCTGTCCTAGAGGCCTCACAGGAGGGGACTGGAAGAGACCATGATAACAGAGCCGACCCTGGAGAAGGAAGCACCTTACTCCACCTAGGCCCGAGGTCTTTCCCACAATCCCATCAGAGTCACAGGGTGCAAAAGAGATGCCCGCATTTTCACTCAGTCCACTCTGCCCGGATAAAGTGGCCCCGTTGCTTCTAGCAACCGGAGCACTAATGTTCTGAATCATTATACTTTTTAAATTAGGACAATCTAGTGGCAGATATTATGTGTCACCAAGTCACTCTTTATAGTATCTTTGTGTAGAACTTGTAAATGTTACTGGTGACTCAAAGTTAAAACAAAACTGTACATATAGGAGTTTAACCTAAAATATTTTATTTTAGAATGGTTAGGGAGGAAAATGAAACTGGACAGATCCAACAGAGGGATAACAGTGGTTGTTACTGGGGAATTAGATCTGGGTAACTTTTATATACAATTTTCTGCATCCCTTCAATTTTATCATTACAATAGGCATTGCTCTCTGAACAGCAGTATGCCTGGTTTTGAATACAAAAAGGATCCCAATTCGGTAAATAAAACACACATGGCAAAACGTCTGAAAAATAAAATAAAAAAAAAAGAAAGTAATAATGTCTGTGTTTTTTAGGCTGTGAGTGATTTCTTTTACTTTTCTCCTCTTTTCATCTTCCTAAAGCATTTGCATTACTAAAACTGAGGGTGCAGGGTGGGCATGGGCCTAGGGGGAAAGAGAACAGTATTTCAAACAAATAAGGAAACCATTCCAGTCATTCCTTTTCACTGCCATCGAGGGGAAGAGAGGAAGATAATTGTTGCTCTGGGTATGGATCAGAGGCCCCTGGAATAACACACACAATACCATCAGAGCAACAGTGAGCAGATTTGCTAATGGCCTTCTCAAATCTGTTCGCCTCTTTGTGTCTCTGCCAGAACTCTGGTTTGGTTCTGTTCACCCTCCTCTCAGAGGCCACATGTGCAGAGCAGGTGTCTCATACCCTGGATCAGTCCCCAGTGTTTCTCAATGGGGCATTATTGGCATTCAATTATACGATGGATATTGCATTTCTCCATCACCCTCAGGAACAATGTGCTCAGACGGACCCCCATATGTTAGGACTTCTATAAACTCTTCCCCACATGTCCAAATGCCCCCCAGTGAAGCCATTACACTCTGGTTGAGGACCACGGGCAGCCAACAGCAATGACTTCATTTCTCTTGCCAGTGACTCAAGAAAAGCAGGTGCAACAGGTTGAACTGTATCCCCCCTCTACCCCCTTAAAGGGCTTCCCTGGTGGCTCAGATGGTAAAGAATCTGCCTGCAATGCAGGAAACCCAAGTTCGATTCCTGGGTTGGGAAGATACCCTGGAGAAGGGAATGGCTGCCCACTCCAGTATTCTTGCCTGGAGAATTCCAAGGACAGAGGAGCTTGACAGGTCACAGTCCATGGAGTCACAAAGGGTCAGACACGACTGAATGACTAACACTTTCTACACCCCCCAAAAGATATGTTAAAGTCTTAACTCCCAGTACCTGTGAATGTGACACCCAGAAAGAGTCTTTGCAAATGCTCAAACTCAGATGAGTTCTTAGGGTGGAACCTAGTCCACTGTGACTCAGTTCAGTTCAGTTCTGTCACTCAGTCGTGTCCGACTCTTTGCGACCCCATGAATCACAGCATGCCAGGCCTCCCTGTCCATTACCAACTCCCAGAATTTACTCAAACTCATGTCCATTGAGTCAGTAATGCCATCCAACCATCTCATCTTCTGTTGTCCCCTTCTCCTCCTGCCCCCAATCCCTCCCAGCATCAGGGTCTTTTCCAATGAGTTAACTCTTCGCATGAAGTGGCCAAAGTACTGGAGTTTCAGCTTCAGCATCAGTCCTTCCAATGAACACCCAGGACTGATCTCCTTTAGGATGGACTGGTTGGATCTCCTTGCAGTCCAAGGGACTCTCAAGAGTCTTCTCCAACACCACAGTTCAAAAGCATCAATTCTTCAGCACTCAGCTTTCTTCACAGTCCAATTCTCACAGCCATACATGACTGCTGAAAAAACCATAGCCTTGACCAGATGGACCTTTGTTGGAAAAGTAATGTCTCTGCTTTATAATATGCTATCTAGGTTGGTCATAACTTTCCATCCAAGGAGTAAGCATCTTTTAATTTCATGGCTGCAATCACCATCTGCAGTGATTTTGGAGCCCCAAAAAATAAAGTCTGACACTGTTTCCACTGTTTCCCCATCTATTTCCCATGAAGTGATGGGACCAGATGCCATGATCTTAGTTTTCTAAATGTTGAGCTTTAAGCCAACTTTTTCACTCTCCTCTTTCACTTTCATCAAGAGGCTTTTTAGTTCCTCTTCACTTTCTGCCATAAGGGTGGTGTCATCTGCATATCTGAGGTTATTGATATTTCTCCCGGTAATCTTGATTCCAGCTTGTACTTCTTCCAGCCCAGCATTTCTCATGATGTACTCTGCATATAAGTTAAATAAGCAGGGTGACAGAATACAGCCTTGATGTACTCCTTTTCCTATTTGGAACCAGTTTGTTGTTCCATGTCCAGTTCTAACTGTTGCTTCCTGACCTGCATATAGGTATCTCAAGAGGCAGGTCAGGTGGTCTGGTATTCCCATCTCTTTCAGAATTTTCCACAGTTTATTACAAACAAAGGAAGATTATACTGTGAGCAAAGATGCTAACTGCTTGGAACAAGGGAAAGGGATCACAGTCAGGGTGCTGGACAGGTGGTAGGAGTCACTTCTGAGTCCCCAAGTTCTAGAAGCTGCTCACTACTGGGAGCAGACAGCCTGGGTTCAGGCCACCTCTGCCGCTGATGATATGATCTTGGGCAAGTTACTTAACTTCCCTGTTCCTCAGCTTCCTCATCTGTAAAATGGGTTGTAACACTTGATGCTCCTCACAAGAAGGTTATGAGGGGAACCAAGTTAATGTATGTGAAGCACTCAGAGCAGGCACACATATGCTCAGAGGAAGACAGTGTAAAGACATCTGGGGTGAACACCATGTGAAAAGTGGAGTGATGCTCCACAAGCCAAGAAGGATTCTTCTGGGGCAACCAGAAGCTAGAAGAGCAAGGATGGATCCTTCCCCAGTAGGTTTCAGGGGGAGCTTAACTCTGCTGAAACCTTGATTCCTGACTTTCAGCCTCTGGAACCATGAGAGAGTAGATTTCTATTGTTCTGAATCACCCTGTTTGTGGCACTTTGTTGCAGCAGCCTTAGGAGCTAATACACCATGTGACCTCCTTCTGGCCAATAACATTCAAAGGAAAGTTGTCTGAGAGAGATGTTTCCCACTAATACAAAGAGACCCAAAAGAAATAATGATTTATCTGATAATGACATTGGTTTTTTTCCTGCATGTGATGGTGGGAACTGCTGCAGCCATCTTGTGAACAAGAGAAACAAGGCTGATATTGTCAGCTTTAGAGTAAAGAAATCGAAAGAATGTGGGCCATTGATGATTATTGTTGAGTCTCTGAAACAACCAATGCTGTATCTTCTCAATCTTAGGGCTTCTTGTTATGTTAAATAATAAATTCACTGATGGTTGGAATCATTTTTGATCTTGGTTTTTTGTTTCTTACATCAAAATGCATTCTCAGTGACACAACATGTGGTATAAATCAATCAACAGCCTCTCAGTCTAAGACCAATGGTAGATGTCATTGAAGAGGCTGGTAACTATTGATGGCTCAGTTTAGAAGTAGCCAAACCTTATTTTATCAATATTAAGTCTATGAGCATATGTCCCTAGAGAGAAATCTGAGGCAGTAATTGGTTGCTTTGTCTTAGTCAATCTTCATTTTTCAGACATAGTCACAGAGATAAAGAGAATCACGTCCTGCCCATGCGGGGAGGGAGCTCAATGTTCCTTTCGTGCAGAGGCTCTCAAAGCATGGTCTGGGGACAAGAGGCCAGAATTATTTTTATAATAATACTAGAATGTTAACTGCCATTTTCACTTTTCCTTTCTCATGAATGTGCAGTGGAGTTTTCCAGAGGCTGCCTGATGTGTGATATCGCAGCAGATTGAGTGCAGAAACAGGTAAGAGAATCCAGCTGTCTTCAAATAAAGCAGACTTTTAGATTTTAAAACATGTGAAAGAAGGCCAATCATTCAAAATTTGTTTGGTGAAATAGTTATTTTACCTAAAAGCATTATTTATGTTAATTTGTCATGGGTTTGTTATTATTTTATAACAGTATTTTTAAAAAATTTCTCAGTAGATAAAAATAGATATAACTCATATACATGAAAGTCCTTTGGAGTCCTCAGTAATACTTAACAGTATAAAGGGGTCCTGTGAGCAAAATGTTGTAGCAATGCTGATTGAGAGACACCATGGTTGACCCAAGGAGAAGAGAGGGGCTCTCTTATTGTTGGATCAGCAAACAAGGTGATAGAAACTGGATCAGCCGGTGATAACGAAAGCAAACATTTACAGGTGCCTGCAGTGGGCCAGGCATGGTGTGGAAAGTTCACACTGGTTACCTGTATCATTCTCACATCAACCACTTATCCTTTACCACCTCCATATGAGATAGGCAGGGAGACAATTCCTAGGGAGAAAATCATGAATTCAGCAAAATAATTCTCTACCAAAAACCTCGCAGCCAGTAAGTGCGGAAGCCGGATTCAAATCTGCCACCACCACTCATGTTTCTGAATCTGGTGTCTTTAGCCTCTATGCTTTATAGAGTTAGGAACTCAAGCCAGACACTTTGCAGTATTTGAACTTCAGTTCAAGCTCTGGGCTCTCTGGGACCCAGTACGCTCGTTTGGAAAACGGGCATGAAAATAGCTCGGTAGTAAGGATCAGCAGAGGTAATGATATGAGAGCAATTTGTAAATGGTAAACCTAATGGGATCATTATGATCTGTCATTTCAGCTGTGCTCTCCTTTGTGGGGACCATTCTGGGGACTATTAAAACCACGGACCCACTCTCATGATTGAACACATGTATGTATATGCACATACATGCTCACTGGCAAGGTGTCAGATGACATATACCTTTTTATATTAATCCTCAAAGGTGTGCTTTAATCTGTAAATATTTAATTTCCTCTCTCTCTCTCACACATGCACACACATACATGCACATACATTATCTTGGTAGCTTATGTGAAGGACAGGCTCACTGAACCAGGTTTAAAAAAAACACCAGTATCCCCACAGCTAGAATAAGGATTGGTCCCCAGTGCTGGTCAGTGGGCCACCCTCCTCTCCAGACCACAGTCAACAGCACTTGAAATGTGACAGTCACTTGTAGACCTCTTCGAATCTTTCTCAGCACAAAGCTAAATAAGCACCATTCCCAGGCACTATTTTGTGAGGCAAGTAGTAGAGTCTGAAATGATGATTAGATACTTACTGTAGCAAAAGCACTGAACTGACATGTGCTCTAACAACTCTAAACGGTAAACCAGGGAGGGAAGGCAAGCCCCTGGAGACTGAGTGCCCGGGACTGACTCTGGAAGAGGAAAGCCGTGTCTCAGGCTGCAGGCCAGCTGGACACATCTTGGCAGTAGCAGTGGCCTCCTGGCCCTGCATTTGCACTGAGGGAAGAGTCTGGCCTAGGTCAAGAGACTAGTATGCCAGCACCTCTCCCCAACTCTTTGGGCAAACCACATCCCCTCGCTGGGTCTCAGTTTCCTCTGCTGGGTCCTAAGGGTTGACCAGATGACCCATAAGATTCTGCACTCCTTGCCAATGAGGTCTTCAGTGGTCACATCACAGTGGGGCTGGTGTCCAGAGGAGTAGGGGTGAGTGATGGGAGGAAGAGTGAACTCTGGAGCCAGAGCCTTTGACCAGGTATTTTCAGGTTCCTTGGCAGCTCCCTGGCTCCCTAGAAAACCTCCTAAAGTGTGTGTATTAGGAGTGGGAAGTCCTCAGAAAAAGCTCTGGGAGGCACAGATGCCAAGAAATGGAGGCAGAGACAGAGGGAGAGAGAGGCCCAAGAAGGGTGTAGGAAAGCATCGCTCTGGCCCTTGTCCATCCGTGACACTCTTGCCCATCAGCTCCCTTGGGCCAGCAAACCTTTGCTCCTGAAGACCCTGCACTCCTCACACCCACCTCCCCACAGCTACCCCTGCTTCTCCACCCTGTTTATCTGTCCCCATCCCTCCCCGTCTTCTCAAGCTATTGGTCTGGTCTCTCGGGAACCCCAGAGCTACATTCCTGCCTCACTTGCAGTAACTTTCTGGTCCCAGATGTTCGGACAAACGTTCTCTACTCTTGCCCACTCTGTGTGTAGCAGAAAGAAATTCTGCTTTGTAGTCAGAAAAAACAAAAACAAAAAACCTCTATCACCAGTGGTGGACCCTCAAGCAAGTGGCTTATCTTACTTGATCCTCAGTTTTTTTAGGTGTAATTCAAGGCTAACAAGGATACTTGACAGAATGTTTTGGTGATTACACAAGAAGGTATTTTGTCAGCCAATATGGCATCTACATGCTATAATTTAGCAACATTGTGTTCCATTTAGTTAAATGTCATTATCTCCCTCACAGCCCTCATGGATATGGTGAGGTTTGCACTCGCAGGCATGTCTTGGGGAAAAAGCCGGTTTCTCTTCCAGGGGACCCTTTGTTTTTACACACACACAATTGAAGCTCCAAAAGTGGAACAGGTGAAGAAGAAAGAGTGGTACACCTCACAGGGAGGCAGGAAGGACGGGGTGGAGGAGACAGGAGAGGAAGGGACAAGGGGGATTCTTCTGTTCCTGCCCCTAGGTTCTCTCACTTGAATATCCATTACTGGGTTAGAAGAGATTCATTACTGCCTGGATTGTGTAAAAGGACTCCTGGAAGTATCCCCTTCCCATTTCCTTTTTTGGATATTCTTTACTTCCTCTGTGGAATCATTGCCCCCATCAGAATGAACCATGAGCAAGACTGAGTGTCTAGGCTGGCAGCTATGTGAATCCCAATTCTTCCAGCTTCTCCACCCAAGCTTACTTTTGGGGGAAGAGGGCTTGGTAATTCACAAAGATGGAAGGAAAATGCCCCCTCCAGCTGGCCCTTTGGCACTCCATGTGACAAATGCTCATGTTCTCACTGCCTGAGTCACACACACGCCAGTAAATAGTACAAACATTGATCCACACATCTCACGTTTAGAGCTGCTGTTCTACCAGACTCCTTAGGCAGTTCCTTGGATCCGTTTCTTTGTCAACAGGTGGAGTGACCAGGAGAAGGGTTGGCACCATGTAGCCACCCTGGGCCTATACTCGGAACCCTGGGCCATCAGCCAATGTCAGTAGGATCTTAGCACCTTGACATGATACACCAACATGCTGGGAGTCAGGCTGGTGGTAATTGTCTATGTGGTGTCTAGGTTCCAAGGAGAAAGGATGACATCTTTACTTTGGTCTGTACAATATTCAGTCTGGGGCAGGAAAGAGGCATCAAAAAACCAGAGGACACTTGGCAAGGGCCTAGGCCAGAAGGTGTTGGAACAGAAGATGGATAAAGGAGAGGAAAAAGGGTAAGACTAAAAGATAAGGGTGGAAAGGAAAGAGTAAAGAGGACAGCAGGTCTAGGTTGTCTTTCTCTCCTCCTTCCCCAGCTCCAGTAAAAAGGGAGAGTCCTTACTGAGAACCACCAATATTGTGGACATGTCTCCACAAATCACCTTGGAGAGCAAGTGTGAGGTTCCGGCAGGCATGCTGGCACCGTCAATGCCCTTGAAAGATTAGTCCTCTTTTGGAAATGTCATCCGGTCAGATGAGCAGAGAGGGAGGGAGGGGACATCCAACCAGACACGATCCCTTTCCACAATCAGCTGCACGATCCAGCTCATCCGGATGTCTCTCACCTCACCCCCAGGGACATTACCCTCTGGCCCGGTAGGAGCACAACCTATGTCCACACAGCAAAACAATGAACATTTCCACACTTGGTATAAGTTGTGTAGACGGAAGGTGAACAAAGTCACTCTCTCTAGGAGAAGGTTTCTCAACCTCAATGCTATTGACATTTTGGGCAGGATGATCGTCTTACTAGGGGGCTGACCCTGTATTATAGGATGTCTAGTCTCATCCTTTGCCCCTTCCCACTGGACGCCAGGAGAACCCCCATGGGGGACAACCAGAAAGGTCTCCAGATATTACCAAAATTGCTCCCCCTTCATGGAGAACTGCTGCTGTCGGGGCCATCTGCTTCCTGGAATGAGTTTTCAGCAATGGTCACTCTACCTTCTTGGGTGTCTGGGGGACACGCCTCACAAGTTGGCCTCCATGGGTAATCCCTACCCTGTCCCATATCTGACGGTGCATTTCCAGAAGCACCAAGGAGGAGACAGTTGGTGTAAACATCAAAGACGGATATTTTTATTCTACCGCTGGGCCCACTCTCCAGACAGTCCTACAAAGGCTGGTAGAGACTAGAGATTAAGAAGCTATAGTGTTGGTCAATGAGAGGCAGAGTCAGAGAGAAGGATGCTGACCAGGCAAAGCAGACAATCCATCTCTGCATCCAGGCATGGGGACCGTCCACCCCTGGAGACGCGGGTACTTCCATCAGATCCCTTGTGCAGGTAAAAGCAGAAGGCACCTGGGAGGCTGTGTCTACATGGGCACCCTTGACCTTGATCAGGTCCCTCCCTGCCTCTGTCCTTCCATCTACACAATGAAAAGAGCAAAACTGGAGAACATCCTTCGTTTCTGCCCAACTCTGATGAACCAAGTTCTAAGATTCCCTAAGATCATGATCAGGAAAAAGTCTGATCGTGTGGTGCATTGAGGATGTGCAGAGCACGCTATTAATTCCCCCAGGTTACCTCTTAATTACCTGAACGGATACAGGCAAGCATTGCTAACTCTAAAGGAAAAGATAAATCCAAACTTAATCTGCCTAGCCATCAAACGCTACACGATTCTCTCCTTCTCTCCCCACTCCATCTCTCTCCCTCTTTCTCTCTCCCTCCTCCCCTCCCCTGCCTCTCCCACCAATCACAACAAATTGACTTGGAGCGGAGGGCCTGTCAGAACATTATCTGCCTGTTCAGACCGAAGGGGTTTTCTTTGTGCATCTTGCTATGATTCATCTTCAGAAAGGATCGATTCCTGGGCGTCCATCTCTGCGTCTGCAGAAAAACTCTCTAAAGCGGCTGCTTCCCCACTCCGCCCGGACCTCGGCTCTCATTGGGCAGCAACAGCTCTGCGGTTTGTTTGCTTCCGCCCCCCAGGAGAAAAAAATTACCCAGGGGCGGGAGGAGGTGCTGACACCACTGAGGCCCAGCTAAAAGCAGCTCCTCGGAGGAAACGGAGCCAGGACAATGGGCCCTGGGATGAGAAGCCCAGCCAACGCCCAGCCCCCTCCAACCACTCGAAGGGCTAGACTCCCACCTTGTGTGTTCCACATTGTGATTATTTATGGACAGGTAAAGTGTCCTTCAAGCAGCCCATTCTTCTCAACAAGCTGTAAGGCTGGAGAGGGTAGGCGTCAGTCCAAACCAGGCTGCTCGGGGGAAGATGGAGTGCCTTGGGGGCTGGGAGAGACCCCCTTCATCCTCCCCTGCTCACTCAGCTCGCCTTTCAGGCTGACCTTGAAGAGTAGAGGCTGGCTCGAATTTCCTGCGATGTGTTCATCCCCTGAGCTGAGGGCTGTGTGTTCCAGAACAAGGGAAGGCACACAGGGCTTGCTGGCAGGGGTGACCGAGAGCGTGTCCAGCGTCTGGGCAGAGGCAGAAGGGAGGTCTCATCTGGTGTCTAACCACCTCCCTTCCCTGGACCTTCTCTGCAAGGTCCCTACCTCTCCTATCTCAGGGAATAGGATTCGACCTGAGCGTCATCTGAACAGAGTGTCAATAACATGTTAGAGACATCAGACCCTGCTCAGATCAGACACCTCATAGTGTCTCCCTCCTGGACTGCCAGGGGGAGAAGCAGATCCCTGCCCTGCAGACAGACTGGACACAGTGTCAACACATCCCATTCCCAGGGTTTAGTGAGCAGAGATCAGCAGTCAAGCCACTGGGATGAGGCCAAAGCACTCTGGACACCCTTCTGGCTGAGGTCAAGGGTGGGGCTGTGGGGATCCCCTGGGGCCAAACCAAAGGTGATGGGGATTTCCTAAACATTTCTAACGATGGTGGTTGTTCTGAGGCCTCAGTCTGAGCTGAGGCAAGGCTGGGGCTTCAGGAAATGATTTCTTAGTAGCACACTGGCCTGGGTCAGATTGACCATATCTCTGGTCACCTCTTTCATAGAAGACATCACTCATCAAAGATCGGAATGGGAGTGGACAGACTTGTGAATAACTGGCCACTCACAGTAGCCTAGGGGGAAGGGCACCTTTGTTCCTGGAGTTAGTGATTAAGAGGCTGGTAACAAAGAATTGGACCCCCTGTGAGTTGGAGAAACAGGGATTCCAGGCTTGGATGGGATCATGGCAGTTAAGCACTCCATCTCTGACATCAGATGGCCTATATTTGAGTCCTGGCTACAAAACCAACAAGCTCTGCAACCCTGGGCATCCATTTAACCTCTCTGTGCCTCAGTTTCCTCGACTATAAAATGGGGCTAATAATAGCAACCTACCTCCTAGGTTTGCTGAGGGGATAAAATGAGATAATAGAACAGTGTCTGATATATAGTGAATAGTATGTAACTATGACTTGCTATTATTTTTATAGTTATTATTGGACTCAGAGAACTTGAATTGGATTTCTACCTGATTCCAAGTCCAGCCCTTGAGCCAGAGACTTAAATTCTTTAGGCTTTGGCTTCTTGTATAGCCTGGCTCCTGCCTCCTGCAGTGGCTCTCCCTGTTAAAGACATCAGCCCCTGCTGTAACCAGCTCTCTTCCACCCCCACCTCTGCTTCCCCAGCCCCACCCCCAGCACCTGTCTATCATTTAAGACCACCTCTTTACTGGTTACTGTAGAAGTTCAGTTCAGTTCTGTAGCTCAGTCCTGTGGGACTCTTTGAGACCCCATGGACTGCAGCATGCTAGGCTTCCCTGTCCATCACCAACTCCCGGAGCTTGCTCAGACTCATGTCCATCAAGTCGATGATGCCATCCAACCATCTCATTCTCTGTCATCCCCTTCTCCTCCTGCCCTCAATCTTCCCCAGCATCAGGGCCTTTTCCAGTGAGTCAGTTCTTCACATCAGGTGGCCAAAGTATTGGAGCTTCAGCATCAGTCTTTCCAATGAATAGCCAGAACTGATCTCCTTTAGGATGGACTGGTTTGATCTCCTTGCTGCAGAAGTGGACACTTAAATCTGGAGCGTCACCGCGCTGCTGCCGCTTCCTTCTCCCTTCTGACACACCTATTTTGGATGGCGGAATGGCAACCCATCCCAGTATTCTTGCCTGGGAAACCCCATGGACAGAGAAGCCTGGTTGGTTGCAGTCCAGGGGGTCACAAAAGAGTCAGACAGGACTTAGTGACTAAGCAACAAGTCCCAAGCCCCAGGGGATGAATCCTGTTTAGTCTCAGTCCTGAGAATCCCATTCCCTCTCGCCAGTGATTGGTTTAGGACTCGACATGTAATCCTGCTCTGGCCAATGAGATGACAAAGAAGCCTGGAGGGGGCGGGACCTGGGAAATATTTCTGTGCCCCCCCACCCACAAGGAGGGATGCCCTGCCCTCTCCGCTGCTTGGGAGCTGGGCAGACATCTTACAACCTTAAGGGACAGCGTGGCCCCAGGCAGAGTGGACGGGCAAAAAAATTCTGGGGTCTGGTGACGTCTCTGCACTGCCCCAAACCTGGAAACCTCCTGTGGGCCTCTGGTTATGTGACCTGAATAGACCCCTACAGCTGAAACCCTTGGCCAGATATTTGATTACTTGCTGCCTGAGCGATTTACCCAAAACAACTCTCACTGCTTTATTTCTTCCTAAACCCCATGAGGCAGGGAATCCAACCAGCACTGAGGCAACCATATTCCCACGCTCAGAACGGCCACCCTTGGGGACACCTGAGGAACGAAAGCGTTTTTCAGGCCAGGTCTCAATGACCAACACACAATTAACTGTGACTCACCGCATATGTCAAGTCAAAATATATTCACTATCTAACCTGAAATACCGTCATATGACTTTTTCCAGGGAGATGAAATTCCAATAATATCCTATAGAAAACTCCCCCATACGCAGATTGACACTTGCTTTCTTTTCTTTCGTTCCAAATGGAGATAATAACAGATGGAACTTTAAGAAACCTCCCCTGCAGGGCCCTCGAGTCTGTGATGTTGGGGTATGTGGAAGGAATGGCATTTTATACCTGGGAGGCTGCCTTATAAAGGATGCACAGACCATGAGCTGACTCCCCGGGAAGTGGGCAGCCCCCCAAAAGCCTGGTGGTAGGAATAGAAGGCAGGAGACTGATCAGGGGCTCCAAGACTGATAGAGGTGGGTTTTCAACTCCTGATGTACATTATTTGTGTGACCCTGGACATTTAACTTCACTTTTCTGAGCTTCATATACTCAAGAGGATGGTGATATCACCTAGATTTGTTGTGAGAATGAAAGGTGCTTGGAAGAGGTTAGGGAAATTGCAGCTACTGTTAGTACTCAGATGCCACTGAGGCTTTGGTTAAGGTGATCTCCAGCAGAACTACAAATCCCCACGGGGGAGCAGGCAGCGGTCACCAAAAGGGAGGGGACTAGCTATATCCACCCACTGAGGCATCCAGGCTGAGCGCTAGGGGCTCTGGGCAGCACTAGCCATCCAGGGAAACCCCTCTGTGCTTTTGGGGGGCAGACCTTGCCATGGACCTGAGTCTGCAGCTGCCTTGCTTGGATCCTTGGACCAGCAGGAGTAAGCTTAGGGCTCCATGGGGTGAGATCCTCGAGGATCAGGATGGACATTCCTCAAGGGAGCATGGAGTAGTAGGTTGTGTTTTATAGCCAGAGGCACTGGAGGCTTTATTTCAGCTCTGCCCTTGGCTGGCTGTGCTACCTGGGCAAGTGTGCTTAACTGGTACATGCCTCAGGTGTCCCATTTGGAAGATGGAATTCATAGCCCCTCCATCACAGGAGTAGGTGGGATTTGATAGAGATGCCAGCTCTTAGTGACTGGTGCCAGGGCCCTTCTTCCTGACGTCTGCGGGCATCCCAGGCCTGGGCTACCCTCTGGAAGAGCCCAGTGTGTGGGGGAAGGGAGAAAATGTTCTGAGTTGAGGAGTGAGCAAAGTGGCTCATTTTCAAGTCCAATTCCCCACTTTAATGAGTTTTGCTGAAAAGCCCCATGCAAGCACTTTTCCTGCCATTTTGCCAGATTTGATTCTCGCTGATAACACAAACACGGGCAGCCGCTTGAGATAGATTACTGCTGTTGGCAGTGGGACGAGATGGTGTCGGTGAACCACTGGGCCTGGGGCAGAGCAGAACAGACTTTGTTCTGATGGGAGTCCCCATTTTGATGTGTTTCTCCTTCACCAGCCCTGGCTTTCACCCATCCTGCCAGGGTATGCCCAGCTGACAGGTAAATATAATCTTCAACCTGGGGGATCACCTTGGAAGAGGAAGGGAGGTGACTCCTTTGGGTCTGGCTGCTGAACTTCCTTTGAGGCCACATTGGGTCTTTGGAAGGAATCATCGTAAGACCTAGGGTCAGTTTACCAGGTTACCTGGCAACAAGCAGGACACTGATGGAGCAGGACGCTGAACTGGTTAGCTTTGATAAAGGAGGGGCATGGGAAAGAGGGGTTCACACAGTGGAGCCGGTTGGGACCCAGATCATGTTGCAGGCTTTTGCAACTCTATATGATGGAGAGGGGCTCTCGGACTTGGAAAAGATCTTTGTAGCTTTGGTTTCCAAGAGGGCTGACTCCACCCTTCTCACCAGCCAAGAAACCACAAGGCAAGTTTTCTCCCACATCACTCAGCCTCATACTCCACCCATCCCACACACTTCAACAGGACAAGAAAACGGGGGCTGCAGTTGCCTTCAGTGCCGGGTGAGCAACATAAAGCAAACGAAAAACCAAACGGGAGTAAAAATCATCCAGCTGCCTTGCAGACAGTCATTGCCATCTTTCACGAGAAACTCTAGTCATTTTCTTTAAATGGAAGATTCTTATCTGAAAAAAGCTTTATGCAACTTGAAGGCAAATCAAATGAAATAAAGGCCCTAATATAATTCTAACTCTGGCCCCAGAGGAATTCTAGATAAACACACATCTTAGGTTTCTCTTTTGATATTATATCTTCTAAAATAAGATATTTTAGACATAAAATATATAATGAATAACACAATGAACATCATGTATCCAGCACCGCTTTATGAAATAAACATTACAGTTTCAATTGAAGCTCTTATTAAACTCTGCCCAGTACTGATCTGTGTTCGTGTGCCCAGGGCTCCCACACCCCCGATCTGGTGTGTGTCTGTCATGTCCATTCCTGAACGGGCTTCTGTGCTGTTACCACGATATATGTATCCGTAAACAACACATAGCGCTGGTTTATATGTTTTTCAGCTTTATACAAATCATATTATATGGCAACCCACTCCAGTATTCTTGCATGGAAAATCCCATGGACAGAAGAGCCTGGTGGGCTACAGTCCATAGGGTTGTGCAGAGTCAGACACGACTGAAGTGACTCAGCACACAGGCACGCATATTGTTAATTGTATGTGCTTTTTCTTTACAAAATGTGACATTTGAGGTTTATCCATGCTGAATCAGCAGCTCTGATCCAATCATTTCTCTGTCATGTAGATGGCTGTTTTGGTTTTCTCCAATTGCCGCTATTGCAAACAAAGCTTAATGAGCATCTGAGTTCATATCTCCTTGTGCGCACATGAGCGAGATCCCGGGTACACGCCCAGGAGGGGAGTGGTTGGGTCAGGTGTGTGCCCAGCCACTTCTGCAAGCCGGTTAAGTGGAACAAGTGAGGTGATGCCACAGAGACCTACTAGTTGAGAACCTCGAAACTCTACATGACAGGAGACACTTTGCCCAGTGGCAGGGGCATCCAAGATCAGACCATGATCAAAGTATCCAGAAATGTTACCCCAAGAGAAGGACATACAGAGAGGGGTGGTTTTGGTGAAGGGGGGTGGCTATATGTGTGAGTGGTTTTGTGTGTGTGTGTGTGTGTCTGTGTGTGGTATGTATATGCATATGCACATGTAGGTGTCCCCACACTCATGTATGTGTGTGTGTGTACGTGTGTATAATATCCATGGGAGCGGTGTCCAAAAAGTGCTGCCTTTTTGATGAGCACATCCTGGCACCTAGAAAACTGCCTAGATCATTCAGTAAGCATTTATTGGCTGAAAATCCACCATGCGTGGATATGTGTGTGTATGCCCTGTAGTGTGCTGGGCACAAGTGTGCCTCCCAAGTCAGGGGGTCTGAGGGCTGGGATGCTGTGGCTGGGAGCAGGGACATGGCCTGTACCCTCCACCCTTCAGTGCAAATGGAAAACACACCATCAAGTCATGAAGAAAAGCCAAAAGTTCTGAAGCTTGAAACAGAGGGTGCACCCCGTCTGCATTTCTGGGAAAGGATCTAAGAGGATGGTTCTTGGTAATTAAACAAAGGACAAATCCAAAAGAAAACCTGGAGGACGGAGCTTGGTCATCTTCCCCACAATAATAAAACTCCTCCTCAGCAAGTTTGAAGAACCAGCACAATGGAAGCCAAAGAATAACATATAGAAGCAAAAAGAAATGAAACAATTAAACAGGCAAGACAGAAAAACCAGTGATGGCAAGTGATAAGCAAAAGTCAGGTCTTGAGTAACCACTGAATTGGAGGGAGGCTCGGTTCTCTGGACTTTGGTTGCCCTTGACCGTAGGTTGTCACCCTTGCCTTCCCAGGCCACAGCAGTTTGGGGGACAATGAGGAAGAGCTAATCGTCTCAGCTGCTTCTGACTTTGTGTCTCTGTGATAGGAATATGCCAGGCAGCAGGGATTCCTCTAGGATAGATGATGAGGTCAATAGGCAGGAAGAGAACCATGTGGGGGACCAGGATACGTAAGCGACTGGGGAATATAGGTGAGCAGGTAGGCTGATGGTTCAGCTCAGCAGGGGGAAGGTGCAACCCATTGGTCGGAGTAAAACAGTAGATTTCTGGCCTCTGGGTCAGTTACTGGCAAGAAAAGGCAAGGCAAGCATTAGTTGGAGGGAGGCTTCAGGCTCAGGAGCTGGAGAAAGTGAAAGTGTTAGTCGCTCAGTCGTGTCCAACTCTTTGCAACCCCATGGACTGTAGCCCACCAAGCTCCTCTCTCCATGGGATTCTCCAGGCAAGAATACTGGAGTGGAATTGCCATTCCCTTCTCCAGGAGATCTTCCTGACCCAGGGATCGAACCCAGTCTCCTGCGTTGCAGGCAGATTCTTTACCATCTGAGCTACCAGGGAAGTTCCTGGAGCCAGAGGGCCAGGGTCAAATCCTGGGGCTGCCACCTACTACACGTGCACCCTTGGCAAGTTACTCACTCTCTCCAGGCCTAAATTTTGTTATCTGTGAAACGGGAATGACATTAATAGGTGATGTTGATTTGGTGCCTACCACAAGCCAGGTGTTGCCCTCCGAGCTGTTTACACATCACATAGGCAGGTTTCCTAGCACAACCTACTTCGTAGAAGAGGAAAGCAGGGCTCAGAGATATGCCTCCTGGAACTGTTGTGAGGATCTCAAATGCACAACATGTGCAGAATGTCTCATGGCTGTCTGTGCTACGACTGTGGCTCTGTGGTGGGGCCGGGGCACCAGGCCAGGTGCCTGGACAGAGCCGCAGCACAGGAAAGGGTCAGGCCACCCGTCTCACCTGGGGATCGAGAAGGGCAGGTGCCAGGTCTCAGAACCTAGGCAGGACCTACTTTTGAGACCCTAGCCTGTCTGTTTATTTCCCCAGCGCCCTCCCACCAAAGGCCTCCTGTGGACTAAGCCCTGTCCCCCACTCGCTATGTGCCTTTTCCTGCTCTTTCCCAGGCAGCTGTGATTTCCTCGCTCTGGGAATGATGCCGCCGGCCCAGAGGGCTCGGTGGTAGAGCTGCGTTTCCATTTCCAACCCCAACCGTCTCCCTCCTTCAACCCTCGGCTCTCTCCCTGGCCCCACATACCCCCTTCCATCTTCTCTGCCCACTTTACTGATACCTCGACTTCAAGTTGTATCTGCCTCCAACTCCACCCACCCTGCCCCCCACCCCCACACTAGAGACAGACCTGGCAGCAGCACCTTCTCACAGCCCGAAATTTTAGTTTGAAGAAGCTAAGAGTGTAAGCATTTTTAAACACCTTTAAAAATGAGATAATTTGCTCCCATAAAACCTAAGTCTCACTCTTGTAAGGTAACAGGGTAGCCCATACCTGGCATGCAGACTGCCTCGCTTGGTACTTTGCCACAGTCAGATTGGCGTAGTGACCAGAGAAGGAGCTCACACAGACAGACAGACAGACAGACAGACACGTGAGAAAATGCACGCAGAGACCAGCCCGTGCCATCTGACACAGCACGGACTCACAAACACAGCACAGGGAAGGCTGGCTCGTAGCACACACTCGGCCCTTACACACCACACTCACTGCACGTGCAGAGGCCAGGAGAGGTCCCCTACTGTCGTCTCTGCCTGTTGGGGTGCAGGCTGTGGTTGAGAGTTGAGTGGTGGCCTTCTCTCCAGTCTAGGAGGACCCGTCACCCCCTGACCCACGCCGGCTCTGGTGCCCAAGATGGGGTGGAACCGTGAGAGAGGCGGAGAGTCTAAAACACAGATGTCCCACCTCCCAGCAACCTCCCAGACCTTCGGTTAATTGCTGACCCTGGTGACGAGATCTATTTATTTCCAGCAGAATAAATAATCAATCAGTATTGATTTTCTAAATAAAACACTGCTTTGTGCGCTCTGGCACAAGAAGCAAGTGCTGGGGGCTGGAGTTCTGGAGAAGGAAACCGCTTGAGTCCCTGCCTCTAGCTGGCCTTTGAGTGCCACCTGGTCCCTCCCCAGAGACCAGGGTGGGAGCAGGGAATTGGAGGCATGGGACCCTCACCCCACTCCAGGAGAGCCCCTGGCTCCTGACGTCTTCCTCCTTTACCCAAGAAAGAACTAATGGCCTTCAAACCTTATAGGGTAAGAAATCTAGATCAGTGTTTTACAAACTTTTCTCTATTATCACCCTGGGGACCTACCATAGACAAACAGTAATTAATGCTACAGATTTACCCTATATCCCTGGGGGCCACGAGCCATTGTAATAACTGAGATGATTCCTCTTCCTCCCTGGACAGAACCAGCCTGTGATTCCGGGGGCCAATCTTTCCCTGATTGAAATGTTGCTGCTCTGTTTCAGCGGGCCCCAGGAGAGAAAGCCTTCAGCCCTTTTAAGGGGAGGTCAGAGGCGGGCCTGTTCTCTCATCAGGGAAGTTAGGACCCAGAGAACAAGAGACAAAGGGAGCAGGAAAAGGGGTCCAGCCAGAATGATTAGGCCTCTGGAGATCTCTTACAGGAAGGAAAAGGAGCTGACCTTCCTGGTCTCCAAAGAAAATAAGGAAACTGCAACAGTGGAGACAGACACAGGCGTCAGGAAGCACTTCCGGGCACCCCAGAGCTGATAAGCACCATGGGGGCTGGAGATAATTACTTGTTTATTGATTGGCCAAGAGCAAAAGGGAAGCATCACAGGATGGATGAAAAATGAGGTGTGGCAGGGGGAGGGCACAGGCAGATAGCTCACTGCTCAGCACCTGCCCTTATTGGCTCGGGAGACTGTGGGCAAGACACCAAAGCACCTCTCTGTGCCTCAGTTTTCTCACCTGCAAAATGGGGTGAAACCTATCCTCAAGCTTGGTGGTGAGAATGACATTGTAGGATGCCCAGTACCACCTTTGCAGGTTCTCCGCCAAAGTGAGCTTTTGTTTGATTTTCTTTTCTTTGATATCCTTCCCAGGTTTATTCTCCAGCCTTCTCGAGCCATCTTCTCCCACAGCATCTTTAAGACAGTCGGGGATCCCTGAGAGTGTACACATCCCCAGCCCGCTGTGCACAGCCCTGAACTTGGCGTAAAACACAGGACAGCTATGTTTTATGGAAAACTAACCGTGTGTCCGGCATGGTACCAGGCGTTAGATAAGGAGCTGTTTCATGTAATACTGTTCTGGTTTTCTGTTGCTGCCTACAAATACCCTGAAACTGTGACATAAAATAATACCAGTTACTTATTTTTCTCATGAATCTAGGGGTTGACCGGGCTCAGCTGAGTCATTCTCACTCAGGGTTTGCCCCCGATAAGTGCTGGTCAGATGGAGTAAAGGCATCTCACTCACCAGACAGTGGATGCTGGCTGTCACCTAACCTCAGCTGGGGGAGGAAAAAATGCCCACACGTGGCTTCCTCACAGCAAAGAGACCGACACACAGACAGAGAGAGTTTGGTGGAAGTCCTGTTGCTTTTTATGACCCAGCCTTGGGAATCAAGCAGCTTCATTTCCAGCATATTCTTTCCACTAGAAGCAGGTCATTGAGTTCAGTCCTCAGTCAAGAGGGGGACGTGAAAGTCTTGAAGGGAGAAGTGCCAAGGGTTTCAGATGTGCTTTAAAATCACAGTCATTCATAAAAATCCAGCAACTTATCCATTGTCTCAATATATAGAAAAGGAAGTTGAAGTTCAGGGCAGGTTTGTAATTTGCAGAAGAAACAGTTTCACTCTCAAGTGCACAAAGAGTTCTGCTTCAGGCAACTTCTATAAAAGAGGAGACCTACCCCAGTGGGCATCTCAAGCAGAGGGAGGCCATCAGGGAGCCCCTCTATCAGGGGAGCCCCAGTCTGAGGGGAGCCCCAACCCTGCCTTCAGGGAGCCCCAACCCTGCCTTCAGGGAGCCCCAGTCTGAGGGGAGACACAACCCTGCCTTCAGGGAACCCCAAACCTGCCTTCAGGGAGCCCCAGTCTGAGGGGAGACACAACCCTGCCTTCAGGGAGCCCCAACCCTGCCTTCAGGGAGCCCCAGTCTGAGGGGAGACACAACTCTGCCTTCAGGGAGCCCCAATCCTGCCTTCAGGGAGCCCCAGTCTGAGGGGAGACACAACCCTGCCTTCAGGGAGCCCCAACCCTGCCTTCAGGGAGCCCCAGTCTGAGGGGAGACACAACCCTGCCTTCAGGGAACCCCAATCCTGCCTTCAGGGAGCCCCAGTCTGAGGGGAGACACAACTCTGCCTTCAGGGAGCCCCAATCCTGCCTTCAGGGAGCCCCAGTCTGAGGGGAGACACAACTCTGCCTTCAGGGAGCCCCAGTCCTGCCTTCAGGGAGCCCCAGTCTGAGGGGAGACATAGCCTTGCTCTCCGAGATCTCTCAGTTTGATGAAAAGCTCAGAGTCACTTAACTTCAGGGATTTTTCTGGTTCTTTCTGCATTCATTGATCATAGCTTCTTGATCTCTTCATTACATTGGATGATACTTGGCTTCATAGCTTGCTTTGGAATATGGAGGGCATCTCTACCAATGTCTTTTAATTAATTAATTAATTAATTAATTAATTAATTTGGCTGCACCAGGTCTTAGTTGAGGCATGTGAGATCTAGTTCCTTGGCCAGGGATGGAACTCAGGCCCCTTGTGTTGGACCACTGGGCTATGAGGAAAGTCCCATAAATAAAATGAATTAAAACTTTTCTATGTCTACAGATCAGGGTTTTCAATCCTCATGGACTGGAAAGACACTTGGACTGGGAATGGGGTTTTACTCCCAGCCCTGGAAATAACCTCGGAGACCACTTTCCTCCTCCAGACCTCCACCCACACCATGGCAACCCCCTGGCATCATTAGAATCAGTGATATGGCAACGACAGATCCTGTGCATGGAACGCACAGCTGAGCCAGGGTTAGAACCCAGACCCTACGAGCTGCACAGCCCAAGGCTGTCTGAGGGACATTTCCATGGGAGGGCCAGTCAAGTGGGTAGAAGGTCCTCGTGGGTTTCTGGAGAATGGTGAGAGTCACAGTGGAGCTGGTGAGGAAAAGCAGAATTCCCGCTCATCCCCGGGGAGGTGTCGGGTTCCACCCTTTCCTCCACATGCCTCCTCTTCTGACTTGGTCCCCGGAGCTCCCAGGGCCTCTGCCCTCCTGAAGCAGGTGTGGGGAGGGGTCATATGTCCATTTGGACAGGACTCTGAGGCTGGAATTTGTAAGGAGCTGGAAAGAGACCGGACTCCTTGGTAAGGCACATCTCCTCTCAGAGTCCTCTCTCCTCATCTGCACGCTGGAGACAAATCCACATCCCATGTCCACCCCACCCTGGTTGCAGGGTGAATCACCTTGCACTGGTGTGCACCTACCTGGTGAGAGGACATTCTGCTGAGGTTATGTTTGTTTTAAATTTTCACAGCAGCGTCTGGAATCTTGTTCCCATTTTGCAGAGGGGAAACTGAAGAGGTTCACCCGGAAGAGCTAAGACTTGTAGGTAGCAGTGTCAGAGTCAGCACAGACTTTTAGCATCTACTCATTCACTCGGCAAATACACCTTGTCATTCCAGGTACTGTGCCAGACCCCAGGCAGAAAGCACTGACCCAAGGCCCTGGGTCTTGCCCTCCCAAAGCAACAGTTTGGAGTGACAGACAGGTTTATAGACAGGTGACCACAAGGACATTGAGTGTTCCACACGTGGAGAACTTCAGGGCGCTGCAGGACAGCCATGAGGGGAGACACCTGGGATGGAGATGGGGGAGGGGGTCCTGAGGAAGTGATGTGTAAGCTGGCATTTCCAGGAGGAACTAGAAGAAACTGCCTCACCAACTGGAGGAAGCATTAGGTGTTCCCCTGTGTCACCAAGACCAGGGACAAGGACCACCTTCTCCCTGTGGGCCCTGAGAAGGATGCTGGGCTGGGAGACCTGGGGAGCTGGACTCTCCATCATGGGAGAGAGAGGAGCTTAGGTCCCCTGTGCAGATTCTGGGCCCTGAAGGTGGGTCAGGACAGCAAATCTCTCCAAGTCACTCTGGACCAGTCACTAGGGACATGTTGTTAGCCCCCAGCTCCTATTTTGGGTGAAAGAAGATGCCCCTCACATGTTCCCCCACCTTCCCCATCACAGAGCAGGCTGGTGCGCCCACCAGAAACCTGGACCTTATCTCCAAATTTACTTCTGCCTTTCCTCTGGGTTCATTCATTCCATGCCATTCTTTTTGGGTCTCCTGATCTGTGCCTCCATTTCCTTATCTCTAAAATAGATCTTATAAGAGCACCCATATCATGGATTGCTCAAAGACTATAAAAGCTAATATAAGTAAAGTGATTAGAACCGTCCCCAGCATATGGTAAACGCTCAACAAATGTTATTTACATGTTATGATAGTCATCCCATAGATAGCAGCTGGGTCACTCTTCCTGTTTAACCCCTTTCAAAAGCATGTGTGTAATTTTGGGTGGTAATGGTGATAACAGGCTTTCCCAGTGGTAATGAATCTACTTGCAGTGCAGGAGACCTGGCTTTGATCCCTGGGTTGGGAAGATCCCCTGGAGAAGGAAATGGCAACTCACTCCAGTATTCTTGCCTGGGGAATCCCATGGACAGAGCAGCCTGATGGGCTGCAGTCCATGGGGTTGCAAAGAGTCAGACAGGACTGAGTGACTAAACAGTAACAACAATGGTGAGGACTGTGATGATGACATAAGGAGTGGCTTCAGTGACGATGACGGCCAGTTTTCACAGTGATGGTGGTGGTGCTGGTGGTGAGGATGACATAGCAATGATGAAGACCCTTTGTGGGGATCAGTGACTCCCAGCCATGGCAGCTTTGAGGGGTCTATGCTTTCATCCCAGGCCCAGTTGTTTTGATGGGACTCCCGAGGACATGCTGTATGTCTCCTTCCTCTTGGTTCCTCCCAGCCCCAACCTCAGCTGAACCTGGTAACCAGCACACAATGGGTACACAAAGCACGTTTGCTGGATGGATGTCAGACCCCATCCCAGACAGATCTCTCCCAGAACCTCATCATCACAAGAAAAGAAATTCCACCCTTTCTTATAGTAACTGTTTTCTCTTTCATGACTTAGTTAAGAGATCTTGGTTTCTTTACCCAAACCACTCTCACTGCAATGAAGTTTCTTCACCCCTCCTGCTCTGTCCACGGGAACAAACTAGTGACACCTCACCTTTTTCTGCTGATGCAGGGACTGAGGGGAGGTATCACCCCTGCCCTGCAAGATGTGGCTGGGGGTGCTTGTGGCATTGCTCGGTGTTGATTGTCAGTAACCAAGAGATGCTTGTGGGGAAAGGAGACCTCCTGCTTCTGCAAGATATCAAGGACCGAATAACCCTTAAAGGTACTGGAGCCACACTTCCTGAGAGGTCAAATCATTCATGTAGAGCCTGACCTGCCCGGGTCCCCCACCTGAAAGCAGATCCTTCTCCAAGCAGCCCCGCCCTTTTGGTGAGCAGTCTCCAAGTGGCCAGATGCCATGCCCCCTTCTCCGTCTCCCACCATAAAGAACAGAATGGGCCAGCCAGGTCTCAGACCAAAGGCAAACTGGGGCCAAGACTGCTGGCTGTTATTTAAAATCCATTCTCTCTCCTCTTCCCTTTCTATTAGGATGTCTGCTGTTTAGTTGGGGACAGGATTATCATAAGTTTAGCATAAAGACAATCTTTCTTGACCTTAATCGCAACTCAGTATTGGGCTTCCCTGGTGGCTCAGACGGTAAAGAATCTGCCTGCAATTCAGGACACCAGGGTTCCATCCCTGGGTCGGGAAGATGCCCTGGAGAAGGGAAAGGCTATGCACTCCAGCACGCACTTCTTGCCTGGAGACTCCCATAGACAGAAGAGCCTGGCAGGCTACAGTCCATGGAGTCACAAAGAGTCAGACACAACTGAGCAACTAACACTTTCACTTTCATGGACTATATGACCAACTTTTTTTTTTTTTTAATATGACCAACTTTTGACGAATGGGATGTGAGAAAAAAATAAAGAGTGCAACTTCTGGAGAATGTCATTAAAAGGAAGGGAGTATGCACTTCTTCCCTTCTTTTGCCTTGCTGGCTGGAATGTAGACGTAACAGATGTGGCTCCAGCAGCCATCATAGACCATGAGGTAATGTGGGTCTAGAGGCCATGAATGGTGGGGAAACAGGGTAGAAGGAGCCTGGATACCATGTCACACTTTGAGTTTAGGAGTGACTATCGCTGGCTTTTGTAGCCGTGAGAGAGAAATAAATCTCTCTTATTTAAGCCACTGATATTTTGTTCATTTGTTCATTTTCTGTTACTACAGACTAAACCTAATTCTAATTGACACATCCGTGGACTGAAACTAGTCCCCAGGCATATTTCCTTTGCCTACACACCAATGTTCATATGTTTTAAATTTGAGTCCCACATGTTAAAACCAAGATTTTTTTTCACATAAAAATTTGAATGGTGATTTCTTCTGAAACTGCAGTTCAGCCTGGTGACATTGGAAGAAGCTGAGTAACAGCTGCCCTTTTCTGCTAGAACCCAGCTCCTTCTGTTCATCACAGTCTCCACTGAGCCCCTTTCACTCTATATTCCTCCCTGGTACCAGTGACTCTGGGCTTGAGTTCCTGGGGCAGGTTCTCACTGTCCACACTCAAATCCGGAGGAATCCTCCTCACCCTGCCTTCTCCATATGAGCCCCTTACACACCATCTAGAACCAATCAGAGTCCTACTCTCTGGCTAAGCCATGGGGTGGGAACTTTTTCAGACAGGGAATTATATCTAGAAGCAAAAGCGAGGTGGGGAACAGGTCTGGGACTGGAGCAGGGGCTTCTGGGCCACCAGCAAGTCTGTGGCAGAACAGACCTGGAGTCTGGAGTCCTGAGCCCCAGCCTGGTGACCCAAGCTCCTGAGTCTTTGGAAGAGAAGGTTTTGGTAGAAAAACTTTCCTCAGAAGAGACAGAGTTTTTCTTTTCTCCTGAAACAAAAAAATGAAAACAGAAACAAAACCAGCCCCACCCACTGTGTCCAAATCCAGGCAGTGGTAGGAGAATGTGGACAGAAAGTTGCATGGGTGGCATCCCTGTAAAGACTGGCCACCTGCTCGCTCTCTGAACCCTAAGCTGTGACAAGGACAGAGGCCAGCTCACAGTGAGAGCTGCTGTATTTCAGTCCCAGGCGAGGAGTCCCTTCTCGAAGAGCTACAAAGTTGTAATTCTTTCAGTCTGTCATCCCCAGCTCCTGAAGAGCCTAGTATGTGGAAGAGGTCAAATGAACATTGATGAATTGATGAGTGGATGAGCTAACGAGTAAATGAATGAAAGAAACAACGTGAGTTCAGGGCCTGTGCAATAAGCCTCAGATGGATGCAGGCATTGCCTGCAGATGAGCTCAGTCGTGTTTGACTCTTTGCGACCCCCTGGACTGTAGCCCACCAGGCTCCTCTCTCCCTGGAATTTTCCAGACAAGAATACTGGAGTGGGTTGCCATTTCCTACTCCAGGGGAATCTTCCTGATCCAGGGATCAAACTCACGTCTCCTGCATCTCCTGCATTGGCAGGTGGGTTCTTTACCACTGCGCCACCTGGGAAGCCCTCAGAAGGATGGCACAGTCACAAAAGCTCCCCTTCCACTCACAGGTTCCTGTTCTTAGGAATTACCAAAGATTCCTGAACGGGGGTTCTGGGCCTGCTGGTTCCAATCCCCCTCCCCCTTTCCTTGACTCTGTAGACCCCTCCTGAATGGAGGGGAGAGCCTAGAAGTAAAGTTCCCAAGTGGCCATGGTAGCCTCCTCAATGGCACCCCGCTGTTTGTGGTCCCTGCTGGCCCGGGAAGGGGCTAAGATGCGGCGCTGCCCCATTTCAGCACCACAGTGACCGATGGGAAATTGCTCCACTATTAAGACCCATGCTTTGTCTCTACAAGCAGAAAAATTAACTAGAACAGCTAATTAATCAGAGAAATGTGCAGCATCTCTGTTATTTTTAATTCCTCGCCCACATTAATGCATTATTGGTTTGCTTTAAAACTAATTCACAGCCCGGTCTTGATTCCCTTATCTCAGGGTTGCCAGCTCCGGGCTGGACGTGAAGCAAGCTCTGCTGCTGATTCCCCAGTCCTTCAAATCTTCTCAAAGCACATTAGAGTCACATAAACAGGACATGTAATGAGACAGCCCTACTTTGCTTTGATACTTTTAATTACCAGCCTGAGAAAGACAGGGAAGAGGCGAGGAGGCCCAGGAGAGACGCCTGGGGCCTGACGATGCACACTCGTTGCCTGCTGCAGGGATAAAGTCAAAACCAGCTGGCTCTTCTCTGAACACCTTCCCTGTCTCAGGATGCTGGTGGCTTCTAGCAACAGAGAGGTACTGGGAACATGTCGGGTGACGTGTGACCTATGGCGATTCAAGGTACACAGAAAAAGCTCCCTTTTTTTTAGAATGTGAGTTTCCTTCTCCCCACAGAAGGCTGGCAATTTGACAAGGAAACTTCTGAATAGGAGATGCCAAGCAAGGACTTTCGTCTTCCTCAGGCAATCATGTATTCAATTGGCCAACACTTTTTGAGCACCTGTTGTGTGCCTGGCACTGTCTCAGGTTATGATGATACATCAGTGAACAAAAGAATCCCCGATTCTGGTCCTCAAGGAGTGACCACTCCAGCAGGAAACAGATATAACTATAAGCTCAATAAAGAAGTCCATTACACAGTTTGTTCGTGTAGGAAAATAAATAGTCCTGGGTCTTATGTTTCTACACATCTTGTAAGTAAGAAACTAATTGTTTCTTGTTCTGGATTTTTCTTTCAAGGATGTTTGTGCAGCAAACAGCCTTGGAAGCTAGAGGTTGTGTCCCTGCTGCCCTGGAGGGAGGCATATTTTCTGTCCAGTTTAGTAAAATTATTATCTCCTCTGGAGCAAAGGACAGGCATCCTGTCCATTATGAACGATTCGACTTCCTGAGCTCACATTCCCCTCCTATAACATTACCCATCACGTGGGCAGATCTCATCCAGTCCTCTTTACATCACCCTGTGAGAACCGGGGCTCCCGAAACTGGTGTGAGAATTATACTAGATGAGGTAGGATGAGACTTGCCCTTCACCCCCATGCTAGTGAAAATTATCAATAACACCACCTCTGCCCTCAGAGACACATAAGTCAGCTTCAAGGCACAGCCCAGGACCGTCATTGTTGTTGATAGAGTTGTCCTGACTTCCTCCCGGCAGGTCCAGGCCAAGTCACCTGTAGTTAGCACATCAGGAGGGCTTCTAAAAGAAGGAAGCAGCAGACACGAGTTCCATCCCTGGGTCAGGAATGGAGAAAGAAATGGCAACTCACTCCAGTATTCTTGCCTGGGAAATCCCATGGACAGAAAGCCTGGTGGGCTACAGTCAAAGGGGTTGCAAAAGAGCCAGACACGACTTAGTAACTAAACAGCAAGCATTGTGGTCAAAAGCAGGGGACCGGACCACTGTCTGAGCACCCTGAAGCCCTCCCTGACTGCTCTGCCCTGAGGACCGTGACTCCTCTCACCCCCAATCACAGTTAGTCCCTGGCTCCCAGAGAGGGGCCAAGGTCTCTCTCATTCTCCCCAGGGTGTGTCTTTTGTCTCCCTAACCAGGTTGTGAGCCCAGGGCAGGTACCACATGTCTGAGTGTCTCCGATCTGTCACACAGCTGGCTCTGCTCATCACAAACCATCAATAAATTCTCGGTGACAAGAGCGACAAGCCTCCTGCTCAGTGCCAAATGCAGTCCTTCCACCACATAACCTGTGCAAGGGTCTGGAGGGAAAGTGGGGGGGCCACTGGGGCCACCTGGTCCTCCTCTCTCCCCTCCGAGCTGTCCTCCCACCCAGCCTGCTCTGGCCTGGCCATTTGCCCACTTGCGAGGGGCTCCAGCCTCTCCTCCCCAGCCCCGACGCATCCCAGGAGAGAAGGAGGTGGGGATGCCTGGTTAAGTACTTTCCTGTCTGCATCCTGCTCCCCCAGCCTCCACGACTATTATTGGTAAGTGAACCAATTTTCTCTCCTGACATCTGTAGCTCTTAGCAGTGAATATATTTGAAAAACCCTTTATGATTACTTGAAATCTTCCCTGCAATTTGATTTCTGATATTTCTCTGTACTCACTGAATGATTCTTTTAACTCGCTCTTTCTTACACCACAGGCCTGCCCATCTCCCCACCCCCCACACACCACCTTGGATATTTATCCCCTTCCTCTCACAACCTGCAGAGAGGCAGGCAGGCCAAGCCAGGGCCCCCCTCCTCCCACCTGCACCCTCCCCGTCTGCCCCCCCAACACTGCTACCCCAGATGGACAACCCCCATCTCCAAGCCTCACGCTCAGCCTAGGACTTTGTGAAAAGGAGAATTTCTCAGGGAGCAGGAGTCTCCTTCTCCCCCATCTGCCGTGAGCCACATACACCCCCCACTGCCTGGTCTCAGGATTATTTCTAGTTCCTTCCAGAACACTTAGCGTTCCAGCCTCAGCACGTGAAGCCGACTTCCTCCTGGGGAAGGAATTCAGTTGGGGAATCATGCTAGTGATCAGTACAAGCTAGAGTGGGTTTCAGAATACCGGCTGCTACTGGGGTGGGGATGTGGTGGGGACCGAGCAGTGCCTTGAGCCCTGTGCATGCGCGCTTAGTCGCTCAGTCATGTCTGACTCTTTACGACCCCATGGACTGTAGCCCACCAGGCTCCTCTGCCCATGGGGATTCTCCAGGCAAGAATAGTGGAGTGGGTTACCATGCCCTCCTCCAGGGGATCTTTCTGACCCAGGAACTGAACCGAGGTCTTCTGCATTGCAGGAGGATTCTTCACCATCTGAGCCACCAGGGAAGCCCGCATTGAGCCCTCCTTGATTCTAAAGACATTGCTGCGATGTACTTCCACAAGGGCTTCCCTTGTGGCTCAACTGGTAAAGAATCCGCTTGCAATGCAGAAGACCTGGGTTCGATCCCTGGGTTGGGAAGATCCCCTGGAGAAGGGAAAGGCTACCCACTCCAACATTCTGGCCGAGAGAATTCCATGGACTGTACAGCCCATGGGGTCTCAAAGAGTTGGACACTGCTGAGCAAATTTCACTCACTTCACTTTCCGCAGTGGTGGTGTTCGGGGGTGGGGTGGGGTGGTGAAAGTTCTAAACGCACAAAAATGCCATCAGCTGAGGTTCACTCTGCAGACTTCTCCCAGCTACAAGGAGCTTGTGTCCAAACATGGTGTTAAGAGTGAGTCTTCACAGGGCTTTCCTGCTGTCCTATTGCTGCCAGACCGCCAGGTATTTGCTCTAGACTCCAAATACCATGCAATGTCATCTGACACCATGCCTCTCACTCACTCATTTATTTATTCATTTAGCTAACAAATAGTTCCTGGGCATCTGGCATGTGCCCAAGGGGCCTGGGTGGAGTGAGGGGGACAAAGAGGGAGTGAGCCCGGTTCCGGCCTCCTGGGCTCACAGCCAGGTGTGTGAGCAGGACACAGAAGGGGTGGTGCAAGAAACGGGGTGGATGGAGGCTCGGCGCTCGGATCCTGGAGTCAGACTGTCTGGGTTTGAACGCCAGCTGCTACTCTGTTCATAGTGGGACTTTGGGCATGACTCAACTTTTCTGGGCCACAATTTCCCCATCTATAATAATATTTACCTCATAGGATTAATATGAGTTGATATATGAAGAGCTGGGGCTTCCCTGGTGGCTTAATGTAAAGAATCTACCTGCTAATGCAGGAGACACGGGATCGATTCCTGGCCCAGGAAGATCCCACATGCCACGGAGCAACTAAGCCCATGTTGAGGCTGTGCTCAAGGCCTTGTGCTCCGCATCAAGAGAAGCCACTTCAATCAGAAGCCCATGTGCCACCACTAGAGAGTAGCCCCTGCTCTCCACAACTAGAGCAAGCCCACGCAGCAAGGAAAACCTAGCACAGTCATAATAAACAAATAAAATTATATATATGTGTGTGTATATACATATATAAAGCTGTTAGGACAGAACCTGACAGATATCAATGCTATATAAATGTTAGTTATCCCTGCTAAAAGATGGAATTGACTCTGTTTCCTGGTACCATTGTAGAAAGAGATCTTATTATATCGATCACCATTGCAGATATTCAAGCTTTCTGTTCTTGGGATAAAGGAAGACCAAAGAGGCCCCTTCCATTTCTCAATAAGAAGAACGAAGAACTGGAGAGATTGAAAAGACCATTTCAGGGGAAACAGAGTGTCCCAAAGGGATGAACTGAGTTGAAGAGGTAGGGAAGGGAGTGAGCAGGGTAATGGGTGTCCCTTGACCCCCATCTACTCACATCCAGGGAGCATGCCCTGTTTATGTCCACGCAGGAAGTGAGTGTAGGAGCAGGTTCCCTCAAGAGGGACTCATGGGGTAAGATTACAGGTCTTCCCACGTTCCTTTCTCCTAAAGGATCATTGCCCTCAACCCCGGGCTTCCCTGATAGCTCAGTTGGTAAAGAATCCGCCTGGAATGCAGGAGACCCCAGTTCGATTCCTGGATTGGGAAGATCCCCTGGAGAAGGGACAGGCTACCCGCTCTAGTATTCTTGGGCTTCCCTTGCAGCTCAAGTGGTAAAGAATCCCCCTGCAATGCGGGAGACCTGGGTTTGATCCCTGGGTTGGGAAGATCCCCTGGAGAAGGAAAAGGCTACCCACTAGAGTGTTCTGGCCTGGAGAACTGTATGGACCGTATAGTCCCTAGGGTGGTAAGGAGCCAGACACGACTGAGCAATTTCACTTTCCAGGTGGTAGGTGCCTCTAGTCCTGCTTTTTCACTGGACTTTCTGCAAGCCTGTCCACCTGGTCTGGCAGGTTCAGAGGGTGGGCCACATCCCCCAGCCAAACTGGAAGGGCCCAAAGCCCAGCACAAGGTCTCCTGGATCATGTCGTCTCCTCTCTGTCCTCAAAACGAGCTCCGCCCCCAGGGCTCAGGTCAGCTTGGGGGAGGGGTGGGGAAGTCAGATGCTGAGTCTTGAGAACAGGTCCAAGGCTCAGAGCATCCTGTCCTTCCTGACAAGCGGCTAACACAGACTGGGTTTCCATCTCTGCATCTACAGCGTCCCCCTACCCCAGATCCAGCCCCAAGATAACCTGGGCACAGCTGGGGTGCTGTGCTGCTCAGCGAGGTCCACAAGGACGAGCCAGAGGGTGCCTGGGCTCTCTGCATTGTGCAGGGAGGGACCTCCTGTGAGGTGAGTTGATACCTCCAGGCAAGTTTTGTTGCTGCAGCACCTAACATGATTTATGTTCATTCAGCAAAATTCTTCAGTCCTATGCACTAGTCAGGATGGGCTCTACTGTCCCCATTACACAGATAAGGAAACTGAGGCTTCCAACAGTGAAGAGGCTTACCCTGGGCATACAGCTCATAGAGGCAGCTAAGACCCTACCGCCATGGTCTCCTAGCTCTTCCTTGGGGCTCGCTGTCCTGTGTGAGATTCTTCCCTGCATCGGGTTCTCAGCTGAAGAAGAGCTCAGAAACAAAGATGCCCCAGGAGGAAGACCCAGGGGAGAGGTCCCTCAGGGATTGCCTGTGTCCTGTCTCTGGAAGTCAGAAGAACTGGTCCTGGGTCTTCCCAGGTCTGCTCTTGCCCGTGTCAGGCAGGCAGCCCGGGTGCAGGCGGCAGGGTAAGCGTGCAGGGGCTTGTTGGGCTGTCCCGAGAGTGAACAGCTGCAGGGCGATCCACACAGAGCTGGCACGGTGGGGCTGCTGCTGCCGGGACCATTGCCGCCTTGATTAATTAGGTGCCTTCCACGCAGAGCCTCTGGGCTCCTGGGGCTGCCTGTCAAAACTGCAGGGCTCAGCAAACTGGGCGCCAACCCGGAACCACCATCCAGACCTGCTGATCTGGGGAGGGAGGCAGGGGGCGGGGTGGGCGGCAGTCTCTGCCACTCTGCTTGGGTGGGATAGCTGTGGGTCTTTCCTTGTTGGTCCTGAAAGGTTGCAGGACCTCACCAGCTCCAAATGCCATTTACTGAAGACTTGCTTTGTGTATCCACCTCCTCAGGGGCTTTATCAAACCTAGGAAAGAGGAGGGGAGGGGGTCCCATAGCCTTCAACTTGTGACTCCTAAGACCAAGGCCCCCTGCTCTCAGCACCCTTCTCTCTCATTTAGGGAAATCACTCGTGAGTCACACGCAGTAGTCACACTCCTCCTTACATTCTCTCATCCAAGATCCTCATCTGGACTAGGGTGGGGGGTGGGGCTGGAATAAGTGGAGGAGGATGAACTGGGACCTTCACCCAAGTCCAGGCCAGTGGAAATGCTCACCTGTAAGTGCCCCGCATGCCTCTTCTCCAGGTACAGGCTGGAAATACCTGAATAGCAGATTATGGTCCTCTTAGCTTCTAGACTGCTCCGTCTCTGCATTTCCTAGTTTAGTAAACTGAAATGCTTGGTGGTGTTAGGGTCATGAGTTAGGCTGAAAATAACAGCCAATCATCCACACCGAGGTAAGCATCACCGCCAGTGGGATGCTTCTAGTCCTTCTCCCTGGAGTCTGGGCATACTTCTACTCCATCCAGAGCCTGTAGTCGAGTGTCAGTTGCAAAGGGCTAGGTACTCAGTGATATTAATACAAACGAGGCAAGTGGCTGCGCCTGCCCTCAAAGAGCTCCCCCTGGTGGAGGAGACAGGAAGAGCATGTCTGTGATGGCAGGAGAAGGGTGTAGACTTAGTGGGTGGCCCCCAAGTGTTACATCCAACATTGCAGCAGCTAATGCTGGGGATAGGGAGGGAGGCAGAGGAACTGTTAGAGGCAGTTAGAACAAGTGCTCGTTTGAGGGGTCCACAGTGAGGACAGTAAAAATGAGAAGAGAAAGGCAGTCTAGAAGGAGTGAAGGACCTGGAGGTTTCAAACTCAGTACTGCCCTGGGAGTTGTCAGGTGAGCCTGGCGTGGGATGGGTGTAGACTCTGCATCAAAGAGAACTTAACTTATGCCAGCGTCTGGGCTCAGTGCTTTGTCAGCATCTTTTCATTTAAATCCTCACAGCAACCCTCGGGGATAATGATGGTAGTATTCTCTTCTGCAAATGTGGAAACTGAGGCTCCGGAGTCTGCTGGACTTGCCCAAGCTTGCAGAATTACTCTGGGCCAGATTCACCTGCTGAAGGAGGGAAGCCCAGTGACTCCAGGTCACCTGTGATTGGTCGGATGCAGCTGGACGGCAGGACCATACCAGCCTCTTAGAAAAAGCTAAACTGTATGAGGCTGCCCCAGAACCCTCCCATCTGTGGTGTAGTAGCTTTCCCACACCAGAGAATGAGCTACAGGGATGTGATTGCTGAGGATGGAAAAAGGCGGAGAGGAGTCTAAAAGGGGAAGTGGGGTATATTAGTCTGCTTGGGCTGCTGTTAAATACCACAGACTGTGTGGCTTAACTACAGAAATGTACTTTCTCACAGTTCTGGAGGCTGAAGTTCAAAATCAAGGCGCCAGGATGGTTGGCTTCCTCTGGGGTCTCACCCCTTGTCTTGCAGAGGGCTGCCCCCCTGCAGCCTGCCCACGTGGTTGTCCTTCTGTGTGTGTGCTCTGCTGCCGTCTCTGTGTCCTAACCTCCTCTTCTAATAAGGACACCCATCAGATCGGATGAGGGCCCACCCAAGGGCTTCATCTTAACTCAGTTACTCATCTGAAGGCCCCATTTCCAAACACAGTCACCTTCTAAAGTACTGCGGCTTAAAGCTTTGATATATGAATTTGGAGGGGGTGCATAATTCAGCCCATAACACTCCACCCTCTGGATCCCCCCAAAGCTATGTCCTTCTCACATGCAAAATACATTTACCACCAGCCCAATGGCCCCAAAGTCTTATCCCATCCCAATATCAACTCTAAGCCTCAGAGATATGAAATAGGTCCCAAATTGCTAAATAGGGATCAAGGTAGAAGGGAGTTCAAAGAAAGAAAGAAGCTATTGTTGAGGCTATAGCTCCATAAAGCACAGAATAATCTTCAAGTGGGGCTAGGAAGGATCCACTGAGAGCAAAGTGCCTGATGCTAAGGTCTCACCAGGCCAGGACCATCCTCATGGAAGAGGACTGGGTTAGTGAGGACAGGGTGGGGTGCGAGGTTAGGAGGGTGGGGGGCTTGTGCAAAGCTCTGAGTACAAGAGATTCATCTGCCCGCTCAGCCTCTGCATGGAGACAACTCTGTGTGTGTGTGTGTGTGTGTGTGTGTGAACACCATTATTGTTTTACGCACCTCAGAGACCCAGGAGCCAGGATGATGGATCTATTGATTAACATTTTTGTCCACTTCAAGATATGGAATGTGTGTCCCTTTTGAGACACGTTTTGCTGGAGGTAATTGCCTTTACCTTGAATGTTATTGGGCCTCTTTGTGCCCTGATGTCTAGAAGAAGATGTGGGCCCCCCCTAGAGAGGCAGAGAGGGGCCTGATCCCAGGGTGGGAAACACCACAGGGGCCCGAGCTTCCAGAGTGGGGCCTGCTCTTCAGTCTCTGGGGAAGCCTGCAGAGCCTAGCCTGCCAGCCCTGATCTGGAGTCTTTGATGACTTGAAGACTCTCAGAATGACAGGAACTTCAACCTGTGGTTCCCAAACTTCATTGCGCATGATCACCACGTGAGGGTCTTGCTAAAATAACAGACTTCTGGTCTTGTGTTTGGAGATGTCTAGGAGTAAGTTGCATGATCCAGCACTTCGACAAGCAGCTCAAGGGAGTTTTATGGCCCATCGATCAATACTTTGAAAGAAACCTGGGTCTCATTCAGCCCCCTATCAGTGTGATCAACTGGAGAAGGTGGACCCAGAAAGTGGTGCGGAGGCGGCCTAACTCTACTACACCTTGGTCACCCCACGTGGTCTTCAAGAAGCAGGAAGACCTCTGTGGGGGGATTATCAACCCTGTCAGACTCACTAGAGGTAATACCCTTCCTTCCACAGCTCTGTGGCCTCCACTCAAAGACCCTGGGAATACTTCAGCCATGGACGAAGTTGGGTTTATTACTCATTGCGATGAAGGAGAACATACACGGCGGGGGCAGAGGGGAGGGACCTGATTGTGTACGTAAGAGGACAAAGATAGAGAGAAGCCATTGGAGGATTTGGGCTTTGGTCAGGCGATTTGCAGAACAGAGAGTCCAAGAAGACAGAAGTCCACTCAGGATTGAGAGCTGTCAGAAAGCGGGGCAATCTCATGAGTGGGTATCTCAATCAACTTGATCCATAGGGAGGCGGACACTATAATTAGTGAAAGAGCAGCAATCAATCACCTTAGCTGGGAGGAGGGCTGTTTGATATTTTATGGTTTGCACAACATTCAGGTCTTGTTTGTGTTCAGGCGTGGTTAGGGAACAGACTTGTTTTTGTCTTGTTCTATCATGGTTGCAGGTGGCCTTGTCTGATATTAACGTTCTGGGAAATTGTTTACATTCAACAGGAGGGCACCAAGGCCAACTCCCAGACAAGAGTGCTGCTCTTCTCCTTCTCATCACGCTATCACGGGCCCCATCCAGGAACCTGGGTGTTTCGTACACTGTCCGAAGGAAGGACAGCAGCCTCTACGCTGACCTCATTGCCAACCCCTCCGCTACTCTGAGTCCCTGTGAGGCTCTAGGTGTTCCTTCCCTGACTCGACACCAGGAGTCAGCTCCCTCCTCTGTCTCTTCCCTCTCAGCAATGGTTTTCCTCCTGACCTTTAGCCGCTGCTCGTCCCATTAAAAGGCATACCCTGTGCAGAGGAGACACCCCCACTCTGTCCCTCTGTGCCTTGATTTCACGTTGCTGCTCTGCTGCTGAGTTGCTGTGTGGCTATGACTGTCATCAATGAGAGACCCCACGTTGACTTCTCCCTACAGTACTCGGCCCAGCCAGGCACTCACACAACAGTAGTGAGGGTGATGTGTAAGGTGTGGAAGCTGATGGTGTTTCTAGTGCTGATTTGGGTAACAGTGACGATTTGGCTAGCATGGTGGTGATCACTATAATAATGACAGTGAGAGCGATCGGGGTGTTGAGGATAGTGATGGGGGTGGTGATGGAGGTAATAGTGGTGACCATGGAGACAAGGTGATGGTGATGGTATTGTTGGTAGTCCAGATGGTGAAAAGGGCAGTGTTGGAGTGGTGATGACAGAGTTCGTGGCCATGACAGTGATAGGGAGGGCAAATGCGGCAATTATGGAAAAGATTAATTTGTAGGTTGAGACCCTTATGGTTTTTCAGTGGTGTTCACAGAATAATCTCAGCGAGTTTATTAAGTCTTCTACTTTCTTCAGGCAAGGAAACTCTAAATCAACTTTCTAAGGTTGCTTATGGGCAGGTAGTGATGCAGAAAGAAGATGGTGCGACAGATCTCGCATCTCCCATGCCAGCAGCCCCAGGCTTGCCCTACTTCCAGGCCCCTGGAAAGGAGGTGCAGATGGCTGCTTCACTGCTGGCAGTGTCCTCAGACAGAAGGGGGCTCCCTGATGGACCCCAAAAGCTGTCAGGCACCTGGGGAGACTCAAGAGACCCATCTCTGATAAGACCTGTCATATGCAGGCGTGGACAAGTGTGGATACAGGATAAGGGGCCTGGAGCTTCAGAACCAATGCTGTCCCTCAAGGCGGGGATGCCCAGAGCAGCTGGTCTAGACCAGGACACTCAGGCCAAGATACAGGAAGGCTGGGTGAGCAGACTCAAAGGGAACAGCTGGGAATGGAGAAGGCAGGGCTGACAGCCTGGGGTGGAACTGGCTAAACCTTCCGGGGAAATCACTTGTTTGGAAAATGCTTGAGGCAAAAGGGCTCTGAACCCAGGTCAAATATTGCATCTAACGATGGACTGTTCTACCCACCCTGCTATAGGAGCACCCAGTGACTGACCTTGGGGCAGGGAAAGGGAGGTCCTATAACAGGGGCTGTCACACCCTACCCTGGGCTTCCCAGGTGGCTCAGTGGTAAAAGACTCCACTTGTCAATGCAGGAGCCACAGAAGACATGGGTTTGATCCCTGGGTCAGGAAGATTCCCTGGAGGAGGAAATGGCAACCCACTCCCGTATTCTTGCCTAGAGAATCCCATGGACAGAGGAGCCTGGAGGACTATAGTCCATGGGGTCACAAAGAGTTGGACAGGATTGAGCAAGCGAGCATGCACGTGCGCGTGTGCACACACACACACACACACACCCTACCCTAGGAGGTCCTGACCTACTCCACATGGCCTCCATGACTTCATCCCTCCTTAAGACACTCAGAACTCAGAGGCATAGAGATTAGGGGGCCTCAGGTTTAAAGAGATCCCTCAGTCAGTTCAGTTGCTCAGTTGTGTCCTACTCTTTGTGACCCCATGGACTGCAGCACGCCAGGCTTCCCTGTCCATCACCAACTCCCAGAGCTTGCTCAAATTCATGTCCATCGAGTCGGTGATGCCATCCAACCATCTCAACCTCTGTCATCCCCTTCTCCTCCTACCTTCAGTCTTTCCCCACATCAGGGTCTTTTCCAAGGAGTCTGTTCTTTGTATCAGGTGGCCAAAGTATTTGAGATTCAACTTCAGCATCAGTCCTTCCAATGAATATTCAGGACTGATTTCCTTTAGGATTGACTGGTTGGATCTCCTTGCTGTCTAAAGGACTCTCAAGAATTTTCTCTCACACCACAGTTCAAAAGCATCAATTCTTCGGCCCTAAACTTTCCTTATAGTCCAACTCTCACATCCATACATGACCACTGGAAAAACCATAGCTTTGACTAGATGGACCTTTGTTGGCAAAGTAATGTCTCTGCTTTTTAATATGCTGTCTAGTTTGGTCAGCGCTTTTCTTCAAAGGAGCAAGCATCTTTTAATTTCTTGGCTGCAGTCACCATCTGCAGTGGTTTTGGAGCCCCCAAAATAAAGTCTGTCACTATTTCCATTGTTACCCCATCTATTTGCCATGAAGTGATGGGACCAGATGCCATGATCTTCATTTTTTGAATGCTGAGTTTTAAGCTAGCTTTTTCACTCTCCTCTTTCAGTCTCATCAAGAGGCTCTTTAGATCTTCTTCGCTTTCTGCCATAAGGGTGGTGTCATCTGCATAGCTGAGGTTATTGATATTTCTCCCTACCATCTTGATTCCAGCTTGTGCTTCATCCAGCCTGACATTTCTCATGATGTACTCTGCCTATAAGTTAAATAAGCAGGGTGACAATACACAGCCTTGACGTACTCCTTTCCCAATTTAGAACCAGTCTGTTGTTCCTTGTCTGATTCTAACTGTTGCTAGGAGATCCCTAGGGAACCTATGAACCACATGGTGACCTTCACAGTGCTTGTCATCTGGGGAATCAGCAGCATAATTTCCCCCAGTGAACACTCTATTCTGTATCATTCAAGGTCCAGTCAGGAGAACGTAACCCATACTAGGTATTTCCATCAGAGAGATTTAATACAGGAAACTGGTTACACAAGTATTGGAGGAGCTGAGGAACCAAAAAGTGGGTGCAGAAGCAACCAGAGGTCAGCAAGAGCAGGAAGCCGCTATGACCCTGAGGACAGGGGGGGCAACGGGAGGTGCTGTTACCAGAAACCAGGTGCCAAGGCTGTGGGGTAGGAGTTGGAACCTTGTTGGAGAATCGGTCGCCCTGAAGAGATGCCTTAAAGCAGGACAAGAGACGGAGAGATACCCTGGCTTCTCACTTTTCCTTTTCTGCTCTCTCCCTCTATTCCCCCTATTAGCTGACCCAACAAGAGACGAGCTGGTAAAGGAGGCTGGGAAGCATTATAAGCAGGAGGGCTGGAAAGATACCTGAAAGCAACTAGGCAGTGACCACTCTAGGTTACGACCTTAGGAAACTGAAATACCTTAAGGTCTCAAGGGCTCAGTGACTAACATCCCTTCCCCCACACCTGGTTCAGAATTTTCTGAGAAATAGATACAGGAGTCAAGCAAAATGGAAACAAAATATTACCTTCAGTACCACTGAAGAACATAGGGGACTGTGGCATTAAGGTCTCTTAGCCAGGTGGGCTTGTAATATCTCATGCCTAAATTTACCAGGCTTACTGAGTCTCAGGCAGAGCTGGGCATCTGCAGTCCCACCCTCCTCCCATGGTGGGAAAAAGCAGAACATCTGTGCTTTCTGTCAAGAGGAAGACCCCCAAAGCGGAGAGCACTCAGATTCTCCCCCAAAGCTGCCCACAGAGAAATCGCCTCTTCCCCAGGGGGGCAGTGAGGGAGGTGATAGAAAGAGGAGAGGACTGTTGCTCTAATGAAGGGCCCTCTGTGTGGAACCAGGGACCAGATGACCTGAAAGCATAGTCTCCAGTTGGGAATGATGAGTCACCTCTATGAATCCCTGCCAAGTGGTCAGCCAGCCATTCCTGAAAATGGTGAATAATGGGGACTCAGAAGTATGTGAAATAGCACATTCCATCTTTATACAGTTCAGATGGTTAAAACGTCCTTTATAGTAATCTGAATTTTTCCTGTAGTTTCTATTTCTCCCTGGGGTGAAGGCTTGGGGCTTCACATAACATCTCTGATCCATTTTCGGCAAGACGATGTTGAAGATGTACTTAAAGAGGGCAAGCAAGTATATCATCCTGAGACACAAGTTCTCTAGGCTAAACACTCCCAGTCCTTTCAATTTGCTCTTATGTGTCCTTAGTTTCCTGGCCATTCAGCACCCTAGTGTCCTCTTTCTGGACAAATTGAGTTGGTCAATGTCCTTTTTAAGGTACGGCACCCACAACCAACCACACCAAGAAATCACATTGTCATCTCTGCCACTGAAGTTACCACCCTGAAGCCCCCCTCAGCATAGGGGCTTTAGAGTTACCATCGCTAGTTCTACCCCATGAGGCAGGTACAATTGTTTTCCCTTAGAGTTGGGGAAAACAGATTCAGTGAAGCTATGACTTCCTTGGAGTCCCCCAGTTAGCACGTGACTCCAGACTGTTGGGTCACAAAGCCTATGTTTGTTCCCCGAGGACACACAGTTCCCAACGCTAAGAGTAACCCACTTGCAGCCCTTATGGTTGAAGAAGCCCAGGGAAGGGAGAGCTCCTGTGACTATGGATCCACAGGGAGTGAGAGGAAGACAAGGGAAGGAGAAGAACAGGGGTCCTGGGTCCCAGCCCCTTCTCTGCCCTGACATGGATGCTGTGTTTGCAGGCCCGTTGGTGACCCTGCCCTCTTCACTGGCGAACATGACCTTTCTTCTTCCAACAAACCCAAAGACGGAAGTGCTCAGAGCAGCAGTGTCTCCTGGCTCCTCATGACAGGAAACCTCAGGACCCAGAGCCACACTCTTCTCCTATTTATTTCGATGTGTTTTAGGCAAATAGCTCCTGTAGAAATGCTCATCTCTGTCCATAGTGGAAGAGCTCTCAGCTGTTGCCAATACCTGAGACAGGAAATCACGTGTTAATAATTCATCAGAGGGTGTGTGTGTGTGCGTGTGTGTGTGGCTACCTGAGAACAAGTCTCATATTTCTCATTTATAGGCCTCTGATACCATCTGACAGAAATCCATTCTAAAGTGAAATATTGATAGGTTTACTCTGCAATCTTAAGCAGGCCTCCTAAATTGCTGTAATTAAGGCTAGTAAAGAGGGGTGGCAGCAAAGAGGGGAGACCAGAGATGCCGGGCCTGAGAACACGCACATGTACATACAGCTGGTGATTAAACTGAGCTGATGGTTGAATTCCGAAAAAAAAAAAAAAACAAAGAGTCATAAAAAGACATCTCAGGCGCTCTGGCTCCTGCTCCCAGCTCAGGGTCCCTGCACCCATCCATACCCACTTTGGATCTAAAAGTCTCCAGCCTGGAGACTTCCCTTGCAGTCCAGTGGTTAAGACTTTGAGCTTACATTGCAGGGGCCGCAGGTTTGATTTTTGCTCAGGGAACTAAGATTCTGCAGGAGGCCAAAAAACAGGGGGAAAAAAAAGTAGTACCTGCAAAGAAATAAAAGCTGTAAAGAAAAAAAAAATTAGAAATTTAAAAAAAGTCTCAGCCAGACTTGTCCTAGTGGCCAAATGGCCATTTCAATGATCACATCTGCTCTTCGCTCATGGCTGAGCTGACCCCACACATAGAGGACGGAGAACCAAGTCTTTAAGACAAGGAGATGCCCACCTCAGGGGGAGAGAGAGCCCCTGAGAGCCATAGCCCCTTGTCCAGGTATACTGCCTATGGGACCCCTGCTGCCTGGGTGGTGGGGGTGTCCATGATGAGGTGATAGGAGGTGGTCAGATGGCGCTGAGACGGAGTGGACACTGGAGACTCAAGGAGATGTGGATGGGCTAGAAAGACAAGAATTAGAAACACAGGAGCAGGGACTTCCCTGGCGGTCCAGTGGCTAAGACTCCACACTTCCAGTGCCGGGGGCCCAGGTTCAATCCCTGGTCAGGGAACTAGATCCTGCATGTTGCACCAGGCGTAGCCAAATAAACACAGGAGCATGCCATAGAGGGTGAAGGATTTGTATTCTCTTCAAAATCGAGTTTAGGGCTCATTGTATCATAGTGAGGAATGCCCCGGGAGACTGTGAGGGGTCCTGAGGCCTGGCTTTGCTCATGGGGGGATTTCAGAGGGGCTTCCTTCCTGCTCCTCTTCTAGGACCTTTTTCTCCCTCTCTACCCTTTCCTTCCTCTTTCTCTTTCTCCCTCTCTCCCACTTCCTTCCTTTCCTTCTTCCTCTCATCTTACCTTCTTCCTCCTTCCTGTCTTTCTTTCCCGACAGTATCAGAGGCCGTGGTAAATATTTTTCAGAAAGGCTTTAATTAAAATGTTAAACCCTCAGCTGCAGCCCCAGTGACTTTCCCAGAACTACACATCTTCTCAGCAGCTAATTATTTAAAGTAAAATAGTGGCATTCAGTCTGTATGTGAGAGATTAGCATATTAATGGGGAGGTGATTACGCTTTAGCCCAGACGTTTGGTCCTGGAGTCAAAGCTTCAATGGGCTGTGTCCCCAGGGCCTGGTTCCTTATACCTGAACAGGTGTCTCATCTCCTCCTGGATCCCTGAGCTAAAGTGGGAGGCCAGGCTCCCTCCTCCAGACACCCTTTCTCTCTGTCTGTGAATGCTCCATCATAATTAAGAAATGCGTGACTCAGAGAAGGAGGGAGATGGTGGGAGCAAAATGTGAGGATGAGGAAGAGTGGGAGCAGTGGAAACAGCCACGGGCATGGGAACGGGGACAGGGCGTAAGTGTCGGCCAAAGGTTTCCAGTGGCTGACAGAGGACAGTTCAGAGAGGGAGGCTGTTTTCTTCCAGATTGCAGCGGGGTGGGAGGATGGGATGGGGCAGGGCGGGAAGAGGATTCAGACCTGGATTGGGATCCTCTGGAGGGGCTGTGAGTCTTGGTCACTTGTGTTTAATCATTCATCTGTTTATTTATTCATTCATCAACAGTCTCCGTACATGGAGCAATGCCGCAGGCGTCCTATCACGCACTGGGGGCCAGAACTGCCAATCTGCAATCCCCAGCCTCAGGGAACAGCCTAACAGAATATCACCTGCATGCATACTTGGTCCCTGGTTCATCTCCTTGAGACACAGAACCATGTGCTCTCCATTTTCAGGATGCAAAGATCACCAGAATAAAAGGCATGGGGGCCACATAGAGGTGAACAGGAAAAGATGTCTCTTCTTCACCATACCACCACTCACCCTGACACGGAGAGGTGTCTGTGTCCCAGCAGGTCACACCTGGAAGGCCCTCCACTGGATTAGTCTAAATGTCTCCTTGTATAGCTGAGAGATGGAGCCCAGAGAGGGTATGACACCACTCAAAAGTCACACAGCTAGTCTACCTGAAGTGGGACCAAAGCCAGGACAAACCCCACAGATACCCCTCAAGAGGTGATGTCAGACTAGGGGGATTGTCCACAAGAATGCACCTGTCAGACCAGGTTCCACGTCTGCCAGAAGCTGGCACCATGTGAGTGGTGGAGTGGGGGCAGGTTGACTCTCTTAATGGTGTGTGGTGCTTGGAAGCTTAGTGTGAGAGAGAAGAGATCAACAGTTCTGGATCCAAATCCCATCTCACATGCTTAGTTGCTGGGCAGGCTTGGAAGTTATTCGAATTTTTGGAATCTTATTTACTCCTTTGTCAAATGGGCACAATAAAGCCTGTCACCCCCAGAGGATATAGGGACCAGAATGGATGTAGAGCTCTGGCACAGTGCTGGGCAGGAGATCAATGAAAGGAATCATTACTGCATGAGCTTGGCCACCAGGGTAAGTCTAATTGTCTTCTGAACAGGTGCCACTTAAGCCAGGGTAGTGACACAGGAGTTTCAGGGGCAACAGGGCAGATAGATTTTGATTTTGTTCTTGTTGTTTCGTGGTTTTTTGTTTTTTTGTTTTTTTTAACATTTCACAGATAATCCGCTAATATAATTACCCCTGCGTAACTGGGAATTAACTCACATCTCCCACTACGAGGCACTTCGGGTGAAAAAGCAAAATGAAAACATCATGTGTACTTCATAGTACAATATGCAAGAAACTACCTCCTACATCATGTCTTTCTGTGTGTGTGTGCACATGCACATGCGTGTGTGCTCACTTGTGTACGACTCTTCAAGACCCCATGGACGGTAGCCTACTGGGCTCCTCTCTCCTTGTAATTTTCCAGGCAAGAATACTGGAACAGATTTTCATTTCCTTCTCCAAGGAGATTTTCCTGATCCAGGGATTGAATCTGCATCTCTTGCAAAGAATCTGGCAGGCGGATTCTTTACCAATGTGTCACCTGGAAAGCCCCAGAACTGAAGGATCTGCTTTCTCCGAGGCTCGAACTCAGGACCTTCAGATTAAAAGACTAATGTGCTGCCTACTGCACTAAGAGGGCAGATAGTCTGACTTTCACTTCATGTCTGTACTCTAGTCTTCTTGTCTCCATCTGGCTGAAAAGCTGTGCAGACACTGGATGGGGGTCTATGAATCCCTAGTAGCTTCCTATGTATCTGTTCATTTTCCAGAGAAGAGTTTATAGTGTTTCGCAAGACTTCCTTCCTTCAGGGAAGCTCAGCCTGTTGTGGGAGATTCATTTTCTGCCTTCGATCTGAGGTAGAGAAAGCCCTGTCCTCAGGGAGCCCCACTCTGAGGGGAGACACAGCCCCGCCTCAGGGAGCCCCAGTCTGAGGGGAGACACAGCCCCGCCTCAGGGAGCCCCAGTCTGAAGGGAGACACAGCCCTGCCTCAGGGAGCCCCAGTCTGAGGGGAGACACAGTCCTGTCCTCAGGGAGCCCCAGTCTGAGGGAGACACAGCCCCGCCTTAGGGAGCCCCACTCTGAGGGGAGACACAGCCCCGCCTCAGGGAGCCCCAGTCTGAGGGGAGACACAGCCCCATCCTCAGGGAGCCCCAGTCTGAGGAGACACACAGCCCCGCCTCAGGGAGCCCCAGTCTGAGGGGAGACACAGCCCCATCCTCAGGGAGCCCCAGTCTGAGGGGAGACAGCCCTGCCTCAGGGAGCCTACATCTGATAGAGGAGATACAACTGCTATTTCCAGGCACATCCCAGTCTGAGGAAAACAAAAAATATCAGAAGTAATTCACATATGCCAAGCAATGTTGTACCAACTGAGCCCCGGGCACTGAAGAAAGACACAGCCAAGGCAGGGTCCAAGCAGATGACCCCAGCCCAGGCCGCCCCCGCCCCTCCTCTTAGCCCCCCTAACTAAGGCTCAGGCTACATACAGGCAGCGTATGATTTCAGACCCTTCAGCCAGCAATTAGTATTCTAAACATGAAATTAATTTCTCCTACAAATATGAGAACCTAGTAATTTGTTTCACTTTTATTTTATTGTCAGATAGGATTCATTTTCTACATGATTTTATGGTTGGATAGGATTCATTAGAAATTTTCCCCCAACTCCTTCTCTTAAAAAAAAAAATAATCCTCCTTCAGCTGTTCAGTCAGCGGTTGAGCTGGCCTTAGCTTTCCTTTGAGTCACCGGCTCCCACACGACCGCATCACCATAGCCCCAGGTTCTGCTCTGTGGTTTCACTTTAATTTCCAACTCTGAAGAGCCAGGTACTGAAATGGAGATAAATCTCCCTGGAAGCTCCAGCAATGGGACCTTTGATAGTAGAGCAGTGGGGAGAGTTAATGGCTCTGAGGCTCCTCTGTGTTATTTACTGACGTGGGGACCCTCACTAGCTCAGACTAACACCTCTAATTTATTTAGTACCCACGCTGGGTCACTTAACTTTGTTACCTGCTCTTATTTCTACCTCTGCCTGTGTCCTTCTTAGCCCCAAGTTCACTGAAAGCTGACCCTCCCGGGGTATGCTCGGCCTGTGCTGGGCAGGACCCCTAAATGCCAGCCTGAGCCCTTCCAACAAGACATCTTCAGCCTTGACCACAGACTCTGCTTTCCCTTGTGTCCTGCTCACTGACCTCGCAGTAGTCAGAGTTAGGCACCTTAGTAGTTCCCCTTTTGTTATACAAGCAGGGAGGACTCCTTTCTCCTTCAGACTGGGGCTCCCTGAGACAGGGCTGTGTCTCTTCCATTAGACAGGATCACATAGAGGCTGGCAGGGGCTAAGTATTAGGGTCAATAACTCCCACTCAATCCAAGTCACCTTGTTACATTTTCTCACTAACCCCTGCTTCTCTTTACAGCACAGACCCTGACTGTAATTAATCATCTACATAATTATCTGTTTAATGTCTCTCTTCTCCTCTAGACTCTAAGTTTCAGGGGGTCAAGGACAAATTTGGCTTGGTCTTTGCTCTATCTAGCACCTGTGACACTGCCTGGCACATAAGAGGTCCCCAATAAATATGTTCCTCCTGAATGACAGATGAAAGGACAAAGTGTTCTGTGTATTTATACACCCTGTCACAGAGAGCATGGGAATCAGAACCCAGGCATGTGTCGGGACTGCAGACATTTCCTAAAGGACACTGGACTTTCTCAGGTGGCTCTCCAGGCAGCTGTGAGATGAGCACTCGGGGCAGGATAACACAGGATCTGGGAAGAAAGACCACCTGGGTCTGCAGCCCACCTTTGCTCCTTACCATCTGGTGATCTCCAGCTAGTTTCTTAACCACTTCATCTTTAGGTTAATTACAGCAGTCATCCCACAGACATGGATCTTACGATAAATGTAATGCACTTAGAATAGTGCCTGGCACGTAGTAGACATTTGACTAGTGTTAGCTGCTATGACTACTATTATTAGCATTACTTTTGTGCAGATGGGAACTGAGGCTTCAAGAGATTAACTAACTTGCCCAAGGTTCCAAGGCTAACAGTGACTGAGCAGGGCCAGGATTTCCTTAAACCCTCAATAACCACCAGGCTTCCATGCCCCCCTCTGATATTAATAGAACAGTTGGGCACTGCTGATTAAGAAGCACAGGAAGGGGAGGAATCAAGCCACTTTTGATGCTGCAGCCTTGGAGAACCTGACCAATGAGGAACAGACCCAGCTTCTGATGGACAACAGGAAGAGAGACAAGAGGAAACCATGAAGGGGTCAAGTCCTAGCCTCTCAATCAGGCTGGGAATGATGTCCCAAGATGACCCCAGGTCCCACCTGACCTGGCCCTCTCATCTCTCTGAACTCATCTCCTACCACTGTTTACCTTAATTATGCAGGCCAAATACACTCCAGCCTCAGGGCCTCTGCAGTTCCTGGAGTAGGAACCCAGTTCCATCCAGGTAAGGTCCATGATGGATTATAAACACGGTGCATTTGTCCCCAGTCTCTTCCATCTCAGTACCTAGACAGTGAGCATTTCTGCCTGGTCCAGGGGTTGAAGAAGATCCTGCATTAATCTAGCTCCTCTAAGAAGCAGATGCCAGGATTATGAGAGGGAAGACATGCCTGTGAAGGAAAATGGAGAGAAAGCTAGAGAAGGCTGGGAGAAGCGTCAAGTTGCAACACAGGTCTGATGCTGTAAAGGAGAGTGGGAAGGAAGGAAGTTTGGGTGGAAAACTCTTAGATTGTAGTGCAGGTGAAGAAAGTTAAGCAAATGGGATAAGGCCGGGGGCGGGGCAGGGCCGGAGCTGATGTCTCCCCTCCTGCATCTCACATGAAGGCCTCTGCCTTCACGTCCCAGCCACACTCAGTCACGAGCTGGGAAGCATGGTCTTAAAGCCAACAGGGTGGGATTCAGAGCATGTTGGCTGAATCCAATACACTCTCTGAAGAAGGAGTTCTGAGGGGTACATTTTCACGGCGGCCATGAGCCAGACTCCTGCCTCTGAAATGCTAATCTTGGAAGACTTTACAACCAACTCTTGGCCTGCCTCTAGTACCTTGTCAAGAAAGATGGCCTGAAATTTCCCTCCATGAGGCACTACTGCACTAACAGTGCTGGAGATGGTGTGGGCATACTGAGGAATCAGCTTCCAGCCATAAGTCACCTTCCAAGGGTCTTGGTGGAGAAATCCAGCCAGGAGAATGGCCAGGGACTTCCTCCTCTGGAGATGACAACTCCTAGGTCTGGCTTTCCTGGCTCATGGGGGACACCTTTTCCAGCAGGTCTTCTGAGGCACAGTCCCAACCAGCTCACCAGGACGGGGAAGCTTCAGGGTGGCAACCAGCCGGGTACAGGCTGGGCGCCAGGAATTCAGCAGAACTTGGCGCTAGGCACCTCGGCTTCAACCAGTCCCTTCTCTCTCCACAGAGAGATTCTGACGCCTCTTCACTGGTCACTGTGAAGCTTCACAGAGAGAAGACAGCTGCAAATAGCCAGCCCGGAGCCTGGCTCCCCACAGACCCTCCTGTGAAGTGGCCTTGCTCCCTGCTTCTCTCACGCCTCTAATCTCACACTCTTCAGCAGACACGCTGCCTCTGATGCCACCATAATTTGCTGGTTACATAACATGCATCCTTACTGGGTGGCAAGTCTCACACACTGGAGGGGCTCCAAATTAATAATCTATTATTCATGTCATCCACAGTGTCTCTCCACCGACAGTGGCAGTAAAAAAGAAAAGCTATACGCGAAGGAAAAGAGAGGGAAGGGAAAGATATCCTTGGGAGCAAGTGGGTACAGGAGAACTGGTGTCTCTAAAAGGTTTAGAATAGAAAACAGCCTCAGTGGGACTGTCTCTATGGGCATTGTTTTCTTTGCTTCCTGGAAGCCAGGATCATCAGTAGGCGGGACAGGCAGGAAAGCAGCTCCAGGGCTTCATAGTAACATTCAGGGCCTCAACTCCCCCAAATAGAGCCGCTTCTAAAACATTGAGGTGGAGCTGGAGGGAAGGAGATGTAAAGAAGAGACACATTCCCACCTCAGGGAACCCCAGTCTGAGGGGAGACACAGCCCTGCCTCCGGGAGCCCCAGTCTGAGGGAGATACAGCCCTGCCCCCCAGGGAGCCCCTCAAGATGAGACATGGCCCTCAGACATGGCCTCAGGGAGCTCAGACTTATGAGAAGATAGAACCTCTGTGCTCGGGGAGCTTCTAGATAAAGAAAAAAACAAAGCAAAACCAGACCCTTCTCCCCCAGACTCTGAAAACAGACATTTTTTTCTGTGTGCAACAGAGAGGAGATTTCTAGTTGTCTTAGTTAGAAACTAGAGGACAGGGTGAAAAGGTATAACAGACATCCAGACTGCTCTTCCTAACGTTTCAGTGGAGGGGAATGATCTAAGGGCTCATCTGTAAATTTTACACTTTCACAGTGTGTAAAATCTGCTATAATTTCCAGCTGAATGTGCTCTGAAAGAGACACATTCACTTAGCTCTGAGCCCTCCCTGAAGTAAAAAATGTGAATAACGGAATAAAGAAAATAGAGACAATGATTAGCTCTAAGAAAATTAAGAATAGTTTGGGAAGGAAACTTATCATACCTGGCTCTTTCTAAGCAGTATTTATGTAATTACAAATGTTGATACAAACATTGAATACTTATTTTTAGCCACAAGTTGTCAGAAAAACACTATTGAAAGACTGGTGGGGAGAGTAATTATGCTGGGGGTATGACAGGAAGAGTAATATCAGAGTGCAAAGTGCTCAAAGTCCTTATCATGAAGTCAATGGATAATGTCTCAAAGGAAAATATCGAGAGCGAGCCAATAATGAAGAAGTAAAGACCAGAGGAAATAACTAAAGAGTTGAAATGTTCCACCTGAGGAGAGGGGTTCTGGATGGATAGGTTATAACTGGTCATTGTTCCCTTACATTATAACCTATTTGACATACACAAAACTTGGATAAAAACAAAAATTCGTAGTTTCTAATGGAAGCAGAATGCTGTTAGACCTTTGCTATCTGCGGGCCAACAGGTAGCAGGTGGTTAAGCTGATCGGTGGATAGTCATCAAATAGCATCAGAGGAAGGAGAGCAGCAGGGCTGTCTCTACAGATGCCACTGTCTGGCTTAGGGACACTCAGAACCCCAACGCCCATCCTGTTGGAGCACACGCTGGACTGGAGGGAACAGGGAAACCGCCGGAGAAACTGACTCTAGACTGAAAACATCAGTCACAGCCATTCTCACAGTGAACAACCCACTAGCTGGAATCTGAATGCCTGCCTTTTCAGGACTTCAGTATCATCAAGAGTAAAATTCCTTTTCTTTTGTCCAGCCCTTTACAGTCCCAGGTAGACCTAGTGGTAAAGAACTTACCTGGCAATGCAGGAGACATAACCGACTTGGGTTTGGTCCCTGGATCAGGAAGATCCTCTGGAGGAGGAAATGGCAACCCACTCCAGTATTCTTGTCTGGAGAATCCCATGGACAGAGGAGCCAGTCAGGCTACATTCCACAGAGTTGCAAAGAGTCGGACACAACTGAAGCAACTTAGCATGCACTTACAGTTTACAAAGCCCTTTCACATGGATTATGTGAAATGTTAGCACTGGGCCCTATCTGTCCAGTTATATTCTTCTCCTTTTATGACCAAAAACCCAGGGCTTGGAGGGGAAAGCAGTTTACTTAACATTACATGCTAGTAAGGCGGAGAAGGCAATGGCACCCCACTCCAGTACTCTTGCCTGGAAAATCCCATGGACGGAGGAGCCTGGTAGGCTGAGGTCCACGGGGTCGCTAAGAGTCGGACACGACTGAAGTAACTTAGCAGCAGCAAGGCATGAAGATGGGCACATCTGTGATCCTCCTCCTGGGTGGTACTTTGGGATCAACCTGGACAACTTAATACTCACACCCAGCTGAATGGGAGGTTTTGTCATGGTTAAATTCTCCTCTGGTGATTCTGATGCCCCTCTCCAGGCCACCTCTGGTCCCCCTTAACCAACCTCCTGTCTCACTACTCAATACGCAGCCTGCTGGGGACTTCAGGAAAGGCTAGGTCTTTGCAAAAACAGCACCACTAAAATTTCAGTGGCTTAATATGCATATGTGTGTGGTCAGTGGTGTCCAGGTCTTTGCGACCCCATGGACTATAGCCCACCAGGCTCTTCTATTCTTGGGATTCTCCCAGCAAGATTACTGGATGCAGTTGCCCTTTCCTCCTCCAGGGGATCTTCCTGACCCAGGGATCAAACCTGAGTTTCCTGCGGCTCCTTCATTGTCAGGTGGATTCTTTACCACTGAGCCACCTGGGAAGTGGCTTAATATGACAAAGATTTATTCATCACTTACCAAGTCCACTGTGGGTCCAGGTAACCTTCCAGGTAGCTCTTCTCCATGTGATAGCTCAGTATTCTCAGCTCCTTTGACCTCGTGGCTCCTCTATCTTGACATAGGCTTCCATGGCAGGAAAAGAAAAAGTGCTGAAGATACTTGTACCATCCATCAATGCTTTAGCATGTAAGAAATACACATCAGTTCTACCTGCAGTCAATTGGCCAAATCCAGTCTTGTGGCCCTCACATAATAGCAAGTATAGGGGTGAGGGGTAAAATCTTCACCTATATTCTACAGAGAAGAAAACTCAATGTGGATAAGCACCAGTGATATCTACCACAGCCTTCATGACACCCTGGAAGTGCTCCCCACTCTCTGCACTGCCCCACAAACCCCTATTCTCCCTTCCCTTACCCCTCTTTAAGGTCTGGCTGGAATCGCATCTCCTCTTTGAACACTCCTTGGCCACTGCTTTCTACACTGATCCCCTCAGTTTGACCAACATCAATTCTCACTATCTGTGGGATGCATTTGGCACTTACAGCTCATTAAGCATTTTCAGAATCTTTACATATCCTCTGTTTCAAATGATTTTATCTTCTGGACTTTGGGCAAAGTATTGAAAGGAATTGCTGGTCTGGCCAACAGAGAAGAGTTTATCAGAAAAGTGGGAGGCATGGGAGCCTGTGGAGTGGACCCCATGACTTCTGAGCCTTTGTGCCTTGCAGGGAAGGGAGTTGAAGGTACTAGGGAACCCTGGGGCTTGGAAAGACTGTCTTCAAAAGCCCGTCATCTTGAGAAGCTTAGGCTGAAAAGTGAACACCAATTAAGAGTTGGGCGTCTTGGCAGGAGAAGGCCTTCCTTAGAACTGATGATTATCTTAATGAGGGGATAAGAAGTATTGAAAAGGCCACAGGCTGCATGGGAAGCCCACGACTGAGCCCAGAACTTAAATGAACATGCACAAAAGATGGGAGGAAAAGGCCAGCTCCCCGCCCCTGCACTCCCACTGCACCCCAAGCAGACAGGTCCCTGCAATTCCCACATGCTGAGGTCACTGCCTGCTGACATATCTAGCTATTTATTTATCTTTAACAAACATAACATTTACTATGTACCAGGCACTATTATGTGCATTTTATGAATACTAACTCATTTCATCAGCACTGTATAGGTTATTTTTCCCCTCATCCCCCAAAGATGCCAAGGTTAAATAACTTGCCCAAGGTCATCACTAATGTGGGCCAGAACCTCTGGCTCCTTTACAACAAGAACATATATTTATCTGCTCAGCAACTGACAATAGCAAGAACATAAGAGACACTTAAGTGTTTTCTAAATGAATGAATGGGATCTTCTTTCCCTCTGAGGCCCGACAGCCAAGGTCCAATTCCCAGCTCCATTGCTTACTGTGTGAACCTGGGCAAGATATTCACTTCTCTGCACCTCTGTTTACTCACCTATAAAGTAGGGCTAATAATAGGCTTTACAGGGTTGTTGTGATGACTAAAAACTTTTTTTAAATTAATATATGTAAAGAATAACCATCCCTGGCACAAGGAAACACTCAATAAAATGTAATTGTTATTTCACATGCTATATCTTATCTCATCAAACTACTAGCTTCTGTAAATACATATTAACCATTTCTTTTCATTCTTGTCACTATCTAGAATGTGTTAGGTAGACATTTCTAAGTATCCTAGAATTGAGAATTGTCTTAATTGTCTATTGCTACATAGCAAAGCTTAGCAACTTAAAATGATGCACATTCATTTTCCAACCATTTCTGTGGCTTAGAATTCTAGGCATTACTTAACTGGGTCTTCTATTTTATGATCTCTTACAAGTCTATAACCTATATGTCAGCCAAGGCTGTGGTCTCATCTGAAGGTTCAACTGAGGAAGGATCTGCTTGGCAAGTTCACTCTATGTTTATTGGCAAGATTCAATTCTTCCACGGCTGTTAGATGGAGGGCCTCAGCCCCTTGCTGGCCATTGGTAGGTGGTGGCCCTCAGCTTCTTGCCATGAGGGCCTCTCTAACTCACTTTATCACAGCAAGTTCATGAGAAGAGAAGCCAGGAAGAGAGAGAGTTGGTAAAATGGAAATCACTGTCTTTGTGACTTAACCACAGAAGCAACATGGATCTTTCTTGCCATATCCTATTGGTTATAAGCAATGACTAGGTCCAGCACACACTCAAAGGGAAGTTTGGGAGTCCATGTCAGAAGCTGCTGACTCCAGGCTCAAACGTACTTACTGACTGAACCCAAGAATCAACTCTGCTTCAGATGAAGGTAGGGAACATGGAGAGGCTGATATGGTCGTGTAGATTCTAACTAGCTCTGTCTCTAGGGAAAGCTTCCTTGAACCCTTTTGGGGCCTTGGTGTCCACCCCTACAGAAGGAGCAGCTTTGACTAGAAGATGCCTCAAGTGCCCTCCAGCCAAATTCAGGAATTCTAGATTCTTAGAATTTAACAGATCTTGATTCAACCAAACTGACAAAGTTAAGAGTTCTCTGCATTCTTGGAAAGTTGCCAAGATCATGTGCATCCCTCCCAGCTGCCCAGGTGAGGGTGGATCACCGCCTCCCTTCCACCACCCATGCTGAGCCGTCCCACACACAGCCTTGGTGGAAGGAAGGAAGTGGGTGAGCAGAGTCCTCAGCAAAGGAAAAGTCCCAAGCGTTGCACTTGCTTCACCCACCTCCTTGCCCTGAATTGCTCTGGAGGCTAAATCATTGCCTGGCCCAATCAGCCAGGCAGGCCAGCATCAAGTCCTCAGTGAGATGAAAGGCCCCATTGAAGTGTGTAAATCGGAGCAGCACACCCTACTGAGAGCATGGGATTAGAACAAATGTGTGTCCCTGGGGCTGAACACAACTCTGCAACGTGCTGGGCACCTGTGTCCTCCTTGGGATCCTTCCTATAGATTGTCCCACTGCTCCTGCCCTTCCTCAACAGCTCAGCAGCAGCCCACCCAGCAGACAGCCCCTTTGGAACAACACCCCCCTTTCCCTATAGAGGGAGTGCCACATGAGTGCAAGGAGCCTGAGAAGTACTGTGGGGGATGGGGAGTCTGGAGAACCTAGTGTGGATCCTGGCTGTGCCCCTCACCAGGGGCCACCTGGCTGGCCCCTCAGTGTGGCCCTGAGGGGGCCCCTTTCCTTGCTGAGCATCAGTTTCCTCATTCTATCAATGAATAGGTTGGACTAGATGACTCCCCAGATCTCTTCGAGCTTTCAAATCCTCCAGGTCTGACATTTATCTAAAGTGACCAGGGAAAACAGGATGTCCCTAGATGAGAGAGGATGAGTTTGGCTCTAATTAGCTGAACTGTAACGCCCTCCCCCCCATAAGAAGTGGCTTCTGCATGTTATCTCAATCAGAAGGAGAGAGAGAGATTACAGGGTTGGCGCAGTGGTTCAGCAATGTCACTTTCCCATCTTCCTCTGTTGTCAACACCAATGAGAGGTGTCCACACCCCCCGGGGGGCGGGGGCTGAGATGGGCACATTTTTCAGTGTCACATTTTTCTGTGATGGTGTCAGACTCAGGAGGGAGACAGAGTGGTGGGCTCTCCTGGGTGCTATATGTTACTAGGAGAAGGCCTTTCCCAAAGACTGTTGTCTGATTATTACTTCTCATTTCTCACCCCACCCCCCCAAGAGATACACTCAAGAACCTCAGAATGTGACCTGATTTGGAAATAAGGTCATCGTTAATGACCTTATTGATTTAACATGAGGTCATACTGAAGCAGGGTGTGCTTCTAATATAATATGACTAGTATCCTAACAAGAAGAGGAGAAAGAGAAGACACGGCCATGTGAAAGCAGATACAGATAGAATACCATGTGATGAGGGAGGCAGAGACTGGGGTGATGCAGTGACGAGCCAAGGAGCACCGGGGCTGCCAGTGACACCAGAAGTTGAGAGAAGGGCAAGGAACAGATTCTCCCCTGCAGCCTTCAGGGTAGCAAGGCCCTGCCGACACCTTGGTTTTAACCTTCTGGCCCCTCAAACTGTGGGAGAATATATTTCCATCATTGTAAATTACCCGGTTTGTGAATGTCTGTTGTGGAAGCCCTAGGAAATGAACACATGCCTCATTGGCTGGAACTTGAGTCACACCCCCTCAACTGCTGGCAAATCAACACTGGTGAAGTGAGCTTGACTGGATGACTGTGCCACGGTCAACCATGGTTCATCAAGGGGGCTGAGTGCCTTGCTTCCGGGACAAACCCAGGTTCTTAGAGACTAAAGAAGAGGGGATGCTATGATACATCAAGTCTAACACACATTTAGAATATGAGAAGAGTGAGGCCCCCAGCTTCCTCCACCTCCTGTATGGCGGCCTCCTCCCTGTAGGTGTGTGATGGCTCTGACCACTCCTCATCTTTGTCATGTGATTCTGTTTCATACAGATTCCAGAAGATCGCTAAGCAAAAGTTGACTGGAGGCACAGTAAAAGGCGTTTATTGTCAGAGCCTTCCAGCACCCCAGCTCACCCAGGAGATTATAAGAAGGGCTGAGGGACATCCTTGGTGGTCCAGGGCTAAGACTCAACACTCTCAAAGCAGAGGGCCCAGATTCTATCCTTGGGTCAGGGCACTAGATCCCACTTGCAGCAATTAAGAGTTCACATGTGCGTGTGTGCTACGTCGCCTCAGTCATGTCCAACTCTTCGTGACCGTATGGACTGTAGCACACCAGGCTCTTCTGTCCACATGATTCTCCAGGCAAGAATACTGGGGTGAGTTTTCATGACCTCCTCCAGGGGATCTTCTTGACCGAGGGATCAAACCTGTGTCTCCAATATCTCTTGCATTGGCAGGGGGTTTCTTTACCACTAGCGCCACCTGAAAAGCCCGAGTTCACATGCTACAACTAAAATAAATCCCCATGCTGCAACAGAGACCAGAGATCCTGCAGGCCACAACTAAGACCCTGCAAAGCCAAATTAATAAATATGTTTTTTTTAATAAAATAAAAGATAAAAGAAGAACTGAGAGGCCTGGGTGTGACTCAACCTGGATGAGAGATGGACTTGGAAGACACAGCTTGACCTGCAGCTTTCTAGAAGCTGGATTCTCAATAAATGCTGAGGTTGTTCAAGGGACAGAAAATGGGGAGGAGCAGAAAAAGACCATGAGATTTTAGGATGAAACACACTTGGTCTGTCCCCTTGGGGTCCTGGCTTCAGGAGAAGGCCTCCTCATGAAGAGCCAGATAAACACAAATATCAAGGAAAAACAATTCTACTGCAGCCACGACTATTACAGCATCTCATGAGCCTCTCATGCCCACCTTAACTGAGCTTTCCCCCACAGGCTCCTTATTTTGCTCTTCAATAGAAAGTATTTCCACTTGCCCAGTTGTCCAAGCCACAGTCAGGGGTGTCACCCTTAGCCCCTGCCCTCCCCTCCTTCACTAGTCAGGCACCAAGTCCTGCCAACTTCTGTGCTAAATACTCCTGAAACCCTGCGTGTCTCCTGGCACCTCCCTCCACCATCCTTGCTTGCTGAGATTACTACGACGGTCTCCTTACTAATCTGCCTGCCTCCAATCTTCCCTCTCCGTTCCTCTGTCCATATTCCACCCAGTTGGAACAGTCTTCCAGAAACCCAGATCCAATCATGTCACAGCTCAAAACAACTGCAATCCCTTGCACCCCATGGCTTTTGTATAATGTCCAATCTTCCTGACTTTCTTTCAAGGCCCTTCATGACCTTACTCCTATTTCTCCCAAAAGCATCTCTCCTCATATTTCCCCTGACCCCCCAGCCCCTCATCTCCATGTTTCACAAAGCCACTCTCACTTCCTCCAGCCAACACACTCTCTTGAACCCCCCAGACCTTTGAGTCTGCAACTGAATCTCCTGTGTCACCTGATCTTTCTCTTCTTCTCTGATTAACATCTGTGCATATTTCAGGCTTAGATACCACTTCTTGTGGGAAAATCTCCTAGAACCCCCCCACCCCAGTCTGGTTTGAGTTGAGCCCCCTTGCTCTTCGCTGGTCTGCTGTGTGTTGCGCGGTGTCTGACCCCCACAGGCCTCCCCTGTCCCCTGGCTCCTCAGACAGGGACATGGAGGGCAAGAGAAAGGAACAGGACAGACAGGTCTTTCCTCCGTCGCTGCCTAAGGGACCCGGGGCAGCAGCGCCCCCTGCAGGACTCGCTCTCACTGTGATACACTCACTATGTGAGTGAGTTGAAGTTCCCTTTCAACTTGGAACCCTAAAGGGATCTCATCACGTTGCCCCCACCCTTTACCCCTGTAGTGGAATAGTAACTGCTTCCTGCCATTGCTAATTTCCAGGTCAGTTGATCCCTTCTATCCCCTTTTAGCCAATTTTCTCTATTAAATTACTGCAGTTATAAATATCTAAGTGACTTTGGTTTTCCTGGTTCCACCCAACTCGCATAGACCTTCCCCATAGAACAGCTCACTGCACTTCCCTAACTGTCCCCATTCACCCTGAACCCTAAGGGCCAGTTTACATGTCTATTCTCCCTTAAGGCGAGTGTTTCTTGAGCACAGGGACCACCTCTGCTGACTGGCCATTGTATCCTTAAAACAATGCTCTGACACAGTGACTATCAAACAATGCTCGGACACAGTGACTATCTAATTAACACGTGAGTGAGTGAGTGAATGAACCAGTAAATTTCATGCTGAGTTTCTTATCCATCCGACCATCTGCCTGTTAAGTTCATTTTCTCTTCCTCCATCTTGCAAACCTCCTTTCTTGAAGAAAATAATCCCTCTGCTTGGTCCTTACCCTGCAGGCTTCCTCTCTGCTTTACTTTGGTAAGTCAGTAGAATACCGAGTAAAGAGTCCAAAGACCCAGGCTCATGCAGACTGCCCACTTCCCCCGCATATCTCCCGGACAGGGGTCTCAGCCAAGGCTGTTGGCCAGAGGGAGCAAAAGAGTTACAAGGTATGGGGCACTGCACAAAGCCAGGTGATGGAATTCTAGCTGGGGCTAGAATCATGGCTCCTGTGGGAAGCTGCTTCCTGGTACCATGGAGGGTGGATCTGGAGGGAGCCCGGTGAACAGAAAGGTCCCCTTCCCAGGGATCTGAGCCCCGGGAGGCGGTCCTGCATCCCAGCTTCACTAGAGTCAGGTGGGGATGCAGAGACAGGAAGATGCCTGGCTGCCTGGCTTTGTTCCCAGATGTGGGCTGAGTGGAAAGGCCATGCATGGTTTGGCAGCCTAGCGCGGGAGGGGGTGGAGTGCCAGGTAGAGGGAGGGAAGTGCAGGCACTGACCCAGGACGACGGCTGTGGTCTGAGCTGCTGTTTTCCCTCCCTCCTTCCTAAGCCCACGCATCACATTTCAATCAGCTCTGAGGATCTTTGCGGCAGCAGGAGACAGACGGGCTGCAGAGACACAGAGCACCGAGCCACGCCTTCCTGGCCTGTACCCTGATTGGACGGTGACGAGCAGCAGCAGCTTTCTCATCATAAGCAGTAGAATCTGTTTCCAGAGCCCAGCCAAGAGTCTGCAGGCAGGAGGGAGGGCAGTGAGACACTCAGTCAAAGGCTCAGGATCGGGGGTCTTGGGGGGTTGATTTGTCCATTCTTCTGACTCCAAGATGAAGCAACTGAGCGCTCATGCATTGCCTCCAAGAAGAACTTCAAAGATTCCAGCCTAGACAGGCTCTGTTGATTCTACCAAGGTAATGAGATGCCCCAAATGGTAAAGTGCAGGTCACACATGTCTCAGGCAGAAGGAGAGGATTCAGTGGATAGGGAATCTAGACAGGTCCTTCTCCCCATGCCAGCTAGAAGTCATCTTGGAAACTGGATCCTCCATGGGGTGGGGAGGAATTGGTAAGGCAGAGGGAGCCCTGAACAGTGGGGTAAGGGGTGGGCTGGAGTGAGGGGACCCTAAGGGCAGTGCTGCTGGGGAGGTGAGACCCACAAGTACCTACCACTTACTGAGCGGGTCCCAGGCTCCAGGAGCAGTGCTAGGCACTTTTAGTCATCACGCATTTTATCTTTAAAATAGCCCTCTGAGATTGTTGCTATTGTCCTCATTTTGCAAAGGAGGGAAACCAAAGATCAGAGAAGTGAAGAGACTCTAAAGGGTCACACAGCTATGTGTGAGCAGCCCAGTCAGGCTCGGAAATGGGGTCTGTTTCCCTGCTATGCAATGACATCTATGCCCTGATCCACCAGGGTGCTGCCCAGGGCTGGACATGGTCCACAGCTCCCTGAGAGCTAGCAGAGGGGCAGCTCTAGAGTCAAAGGAGCAGAACTTTCCGGGTGGTCTAGTGGTTAAGACTTTGCCTTCCAACACTAGGGGGAGTGGGTTCAATCCCTGGCTTGAGGAGCGAAGATTCTGCATGCCTCTGGGCCAAAACAATGCAAAACATAAAGCAAAAGTAATATTGTAAAAAATGCAGTAAAGACTTTAAAAATTTTTTAAACATTAAAAAAAGTAAAAAGAAAAACAATTTCTTAATTAAAAAAGGAAATAAAGTCAATGATGCTGGGTGGAGGAATCCCAAGGATCTGGTTCCATCTGTTGGAGGACTTCACTTAGGGCGCGTGGTGGCCCAGTAGTCTCACCTGAGGTTTCCAACGTTTTTCTTGGTTATTAAGGCGGACTGAGGTCCAGTTTCGCCTCCATCCCTGCATCCTCACAGTAACTCAGTGCTTGGCCAGCTCCCCAAGCATCTTCTCCACCATCCCCTGCACTTCCTGAGCTCAAACCCTTGTTGTCTCTCACCTGGCCCAGCTGGGCAGCCTCCTGCCTCTGACCCATCTTCCATGCAGCTGTCACCACAATTCTTCCCAAAGACAAGTACAAACTCTTCCTCGCAGCATGTGAGATCTATCTCCCTGACCAGGGATTGAATCTGGGCTCCCCTACATTGGGAATGTGGAATCTTAGCCACTGGACCATCAGGGAAGTCCCCTGGTCATAGCACTTTCTAAAGTAACTCTGCCAGCACCCTTTTGCCTTTGGGATAAAGCCTAAGTTCCATCATCTTACATTCCAGCCTCTCCCAAGCTTGATCTCCTCTCCCCAGGCCTCCATCTCCAAATCCTCCACGCTTCCTGGAGCTGGGGGCCTGCCTGTTCTCCTGAATGTGCCTTGCATTTCCACACTTCCTGCCTTTGCTCCTGTTCCCTCTGCCTGGGTCGGCTTCCCTGGCCTTGGTTTTTTCCCCTCGGCAAAATATCACCTTTCCAGCCCAACTGAAATGTCAGATGCTCTGTGAAGCTTTCCCCAGCATCTTCTCCTCTGTGCTAACTGCTCCCCTGCAGACTCCTGAGTCTGTGATGAAGATGATGATGATAAGCAAATTAATAACAGCTAACACTGTGGAACATTCACTGTGTGCCAGGCACTGTTCAAAGCACTTCTCATGTATTAACGCCTTTAATCCTCATAAGGACTCTAGGTGGCGGGTGCTATATCATCCCCATTTTGTAGATGGAGAAGGAAGGCCCAGAGAGGTTAAATCATCTGCCCAAGGTTGCACAGCTGGGGAGTGGAGAGGAGCCAGCATCCAAGCACAGCAATGTGATCCAGAGCCTGTACTCTTTAGCACTCCACAAGGCCCCTCCAGAACACTCATGAAGGGAGTATCTGACAGCACCTCTAGAGAAGCAATGCTCATAGAGAGCATCACTCACTTGTCTACCCACCACCCCCTCCGCCCCCCGCCCCTGAAGGCCTGAGAGCTTCCTGAGGGCAGAGTTTGTCTCCCAGGTCTCTGTATATTTTTTGTCTAGCCCCATGCAGAGGACAGGAATGAATGAGGCATACGTTGGCAAAACAAATGAATGATGTGTCCATCATTACACCACTCTACCTGAGTCACCACAGGAGAGAGAAAAAGCCCCCCAAAGGATGCCCCAGTTGTGAGATGACCCACTTCCCTGCTGTCTCCCAGGCAGGTGAGAAATGAGGCCAGGGACAGTGTCCTCTATTAGGGCCCTTCATGAGGCTCTGTCCACGGGGTAAGGGCAGGGCTCACACATCCCTTCACTGCCCCTTCCACTAGCGCTCTGGTTAGGGGCAAGAACCACCTCCCCCCCCACAAGTATCTAGATTCCTGGTAACACCCCATGGGCTCTACTCTTCGTGGCCTCCCCAGGTCCCAGAGGTACACCCATCTGCCTGTCCTCTGACTCACGAGCCTGGCAGCAGAGCAGGAAGCAGAGCTGGGGAAGTTGGGGAATGGGTGATGGGTTCTAGAAGCCACTCAAATTCATCACGTCCCACACTGAGTCTCCATCCGGTCTCCTGTGAAGCCCCCTTCTGCTTACCCAGATGACAAACCTAGACATCCCACCATTACCTCCCTCCCCCTCATCCCCACACCCTACCAGTCTCCTGTGTCCTGGGATCCCATTTCCTAAACATCCATGAACCTGTCCCCTTTCCTCCCCAGGATCCCCGGGCACATCACTGCTGGTCTGGAATAGGAATGCCCCCAGGGTGCCCCCACTGCCCCTCCCTTCTTGTTCTTCCTCTGCTGCCACAGAGCACCTTGTAATTTACGAATGGGATCATGCCTCTTTCCTGTTCAACAACCTTCCACGGCTCCCTGCTCTCCAGAGGACGACACTCAAGCCTGTGACCTCCTCCCCTCCTCTCCTGGCTCCTCCTACTTCCACCACCTCTGCCTGTGTCCTGCTGCCACACTGCATAAGCTTGGCCAGGCCAGTCCTTCTGCCAGAGTCCCCATCTCCACCCTCCCCCTTCTCCTCCTGGCCCTCAACTCCTGCCTATGGAAGACATGGCTTAGTGAGCGGCTCCTCCAGGAAGCCCTCCATGAATAGCTCCTCTCCCTTCCCCTCCTTTGAAATCTGGTCCCCCTTCCCCATGGGCTCTCACATACTCCTTATGTATCCATTTCTCCTGAGACTTGCCAGAGTTTACTAAAATCATCCCGTTGTGCATGTGGCCCCATTGAACTGTTGGACAGGATCTATCTTATCAGTATTCCATTTCCTGATATGGCACCCAGAATATGTCTTAAACTGAACTGAAAACAGCCCTGAATCATCCATCTGTAAATAGGTGAGCCCTCAGGCTGCAGGGAGAATGAAAGGAGATACCGCATGTGAAGTTCTAAGCATGCGCTCTGCCATCATTCACCATCGTCATGATCCGTGCTACTATGACTCATGTGGTGCACTTGAAAAAACACTAGACGAGGCATTCGGAGATGCAGAGTCTAGTCCCAGACCCCACATTAACTATCAGGGTGACCCTGAGCAAGTCAATTATCCTTTCTGAATTAGTCCTCAATAACCGTTATTTTCCTTCCTTGCTTCACTTCCATTATTGAATGGCTCCCTATATTATCCCCACCTCTCCCTTTCTTCAGCATAGATAATTAAGAATTTGCAGCATATCTTGACTTATGAACACTGCATTGATAAATACCCATAATACATAAGCAATCGCTATGACGCCCATCACAGGTGCGCTCTGACACCCATCACAGAGAAAACCTCTTCCTGTCTCCCCACTAAGCCATCACCCATGCCCCTACACATTTTTACATCAAAAAATAGAAAAAAAAAATTAAGCCAGAAGACAATCCTTTAAATACATTACACATTACAACAAACAAGTTATGTATTTCTTCTTTTCTCATTTCTTTGTGGGCTGGGCAAACGTGATTGTGAATGCATAGGTGCCAGCCTGGACCACTATGTGGGAACCAAGCCCAGTGACGCGCCTCTATAGAGTTAAATCACCAGCAGCCTCTCGCCCACCCAGCCCCAGCCCCACCCAAGGGGGAAACGACAACTTCTGCCAGCAGAGACAAGACTGAGTCTTATCAAAAACAGCCCTGCAGATCTGTATCAGGGCAACACGCTCTTTCAGAAAATCACTAATATTGTGCCAGGCTATGGAGAAAAATGGTTTCTAATTACTCCCATCAGTTCTGGAGAAAGGAGAAGGGCTCCTCCTCACAGCAGCCTTTTTGAGATTTGAAGCCGTTTCCTCCCAGTGGGGGCAGGGAAGAGGCAGGGAGCCACATTACCCAGAATTCCTGCGGCTGAACCAGGGCTGACCCCTGGCTTCTTCTGGCTGGCAGTAGCCCAAGCTAATAGGCCAATCAGAGCCTGAGACTAAGGATGGCATTCCCATCTGTCCCACCAGGAAACTTAGGGCAGGAGTGAGGAAGGGAAAATGAAAGCGTCGATTTTTCTAAGACGATTATTAGGAAAGAAGATTTGAACAAAAACAGCCTGCTGGCAACTAGTCCCTTAAACCATGTCAAGATCAAGACAGTGCAGAGCCTAGACTGACAAAGCCACTTCTGACCACTCTGTGCTCAGAGAATCCTTGTTCTGATGAGGAAGACACAGCCCCTGCTCCCAGAGAGCTCGCAGCCTGAGGGGGAAGACACAGCCCCAACCCCAGGGAGCTCGCAGCCTGATGGGGAAGACACAGCCCCTGCCCCCAGGGAGCTCCCAGTCTGATGGGGGAGACACAGCCCCTGCCCCCAGGGAGCTCCCAGTCTGATGGGGAAGACACAGACCCTGTCCGTAGAGAGCTCCCAGTCTGATGGGGGAGACACAGCCTCAACCCCAGGGAGCTCCCAGTGTGATGGGGGAGACAGCCCCTGCCCCCAGAGAGCTCGCAGCCTGATGGAGAAGACACAGCCCCTGCCCTTAGGGAGCTTCCAGTCTGACACAGCCCCTGCCCTCAGGGAGCTCCCAGTCTGATGGGGGAGACACAGCCCCTGCCCCGAGGGAGCTCCCAGTCTGATGGGGGAGACACAGCCCCTGCCCTCAGGGAGCTCCCAGTCTGATGGGGGAGACACAGCCCCTGCCCCGAGGGAGCTCCCAGTCTGATGGGGGAGACACAGCCCCTGCCCCCAGGGAGCTCCCAGTCTGATGGGGGAGACACAGCCCCTGCCCTCAGGGAACTCCCAGTCTGATGGGGGAGACACAGCCCCTGCCCCGAGGGAGCTCCCAGTCTGATGGGGGAGACACAGCCCCTGCCCCGAGGGAGCTCCCAGTCTGGTGGGGGAGACAGCCCCTGCCCTCAGGGAGCTCCCAGTCTGATGGGGCAGACAGGGCTCCAAAGTTATGGTGGAGTTCAGAATCCAGTCGTACTCTCAGCGTCTGCCCAGTCCTCTTCACTCCCTGCCGGTGTGTTCTCAGCAACCTGCCGGAGCCGGCCGTGCAGCAGTGATGGAAGTGAGTGGCTTGGCACTTGTCCTTGTCTTCCCTCCCCTGGGCCTAAGTTTGCGCTGGCTCCGGAGGTGAATGGATATCTCCCACACCACCCGGAGAAGAGCTGTGGGGAAGCAGACAGAACCAAAGGTAGCAGAACTTTGCAGCCAGAGCAGGTGGCCCATCAAGGGCAAACTTCAGCAGAACTTTTCTTGGGTAGAATTCTGTATTCCTTCCATCACCCCTCCTGGATACTATTCTCAATATTTCCCTTTCTTTCAAAAGCCGGCCTGGCCCACCTCATTCGAGAAGCTGTCAGGGTGACCAGCGCACCTCTGTTTCCAGCATTCTGTTTAGGGTAGGCAGCTGCACAGGGCTGCCACTGACTTGGCCTTTACTGATGTAACATTTCTGAGGAACTTTCTGGTCTCTTTGGCCCTTTCAGAGGTCCCTGGACTCCCCCAAAGTAGAGTTTGATTTTCAGGTTCTCTTCCATCTGTCCCAGTGCTTCCCAAATCCAAGATCTCTCTATGACCATCGTTGCCTGGGGGCTCCACAAAGGGGGAGCCATCACCTCCAGGGGACTTGGAACAGAAGACCTGTAAACGAATCCCACCTTTGCCACTTGAAAGCTGTGCTACCTCGGCTAAAATGCGCCACCTCTCTGAGCTCTGGGTTCCTCAAAAAATGGGGAGAATATGAGTACTGCCCCAGACTCACATGGCAGTGGAATTGCTTATAACAAATGGTTAAGTTCCCTGCAGTACTGGTTATTGTTTAGCTAACCATTATTGTTTAGCTAACGCTCCTGGTTAGCTAACATTCTGGTGCAGCCAACATCCAGAAGTCCAGTTCAGTTCAGTTCAGTTGCTCAGTCATGTCCGACTCTTTGCATCCCCATGAACTGCAGCACGCCAGGCCTCCCTGTCCATCGCCAACTGCCAGAGTCCACCCAAACCCATGTCCATTGAGTCGGTGATGCCATCCAACCATCTCATCCGCTGTCGTCCCCTTCTCCTCCTGCCCTCAATCTTTCCCAGCATCAGGGTCTTTTCACATGAGTCAGCTCTTTGTATCAGGTGGCCAAAGTACTGGAGTTTCAACTTCAGCATCAGTCCTTCCAATGAACGCCCAGAAAACTCATTCCTAATGTATGAAAGGGATTCCCTGGCAGCTCAAAATGTTGTGCTTTACCTGGTAGCTCAGCTGGTAAAGAATCCGCCTGCAATCCAGGAGACCCTGAGTTTGATTCCTGGGTCGGGAAGATCCCCTAGAGAAGGGATAGCATACCCACTCCAGTATTCATGGGTTTCCCTGGTGGCTCAGAGGGCAAAGAATCTGCCTGCAATGTGGGAGACCTGGGCTCAATCCCTGGGTTGGGACCCTGGAGGAGGGCGTGGCAACCCACTCCAGTATTCTTGCTGTAGATTTCCTATGGACAGAAAAGCCTGGCAGGCTGCAATCCCTGTGGACACAGAGTTGGGCACAACCGAGCGTCTAAGCATAGCACAGCCCAATATATGAAAACAGATAAAAGGAGTTGCTCAGTTTACAGTCAGGATGGGGTTCCTGGAAGCCCCTCCTTTATAATCTCCCCCACTTCCTGCTTCCTTCCCCACTTAAGACTCTAAGGTCATCAAAGAGCATGGTTAGAACAACACTGAACAGCTAAATCTCTGAAGCTTTGCTCAGCACCCATGAGCTGCCTACGGAGTCCAGGTAAAGTCCTCACCCACAAACTGGAATTAAAATCTCTCCTTCAGAGACTGATTGATAAGACAGAAGTGTATTACTAGAAAATGTGAAAAATTGTTACTATGAGTCATGTTCCAATATTCCTCTCACCTGAGGTGCTTATGAATTTTGTTTTTGAGTCTTTCCTTGCACGCGGTATAGTGAGCTGGTTGTGTGTTTAATATTTCCAGGAATGACCTGGAAAGAAGGGATGCTGAGGAAAGAAGGAAGACAATGCAGAGATGCCAATGATTGAGTTTAGGGGATTGATCTTTCCACACCTTTTCCATCTAGGGAAAAGGTCAACCCTGGAGTCTAGGGCAGTTTTGCCAAGATGGGGTAAAAATGGCAAGCATCTAAGAATACTCACCTTTCTGAAGGCCAGGGCCACCTCTCACTTGACAGAGAGGAAGAAACAGGGAGAGAAGTCCTGTGTGATGGAGACCTGCTCAAATACCATGCCTTTAAAACCACTTCAGCCCACTCCACTTAACAACCAGTCAGAAATCCCTGAAGTTTCAGTGGGTCTTATAGGCTGATCTTTTAGAGTCGGCCAGCTAAAACAGTCTAAAGGCTCACCAAATGTATCATTAGAAATGCACCCAGCTGCAATTAAGAGGCAACCCAACACACAGCTTAAATTAAAAGGAGATTTTTCTTAAATATCAAGGAATCCAAGGATGGGTGTTGCTGGTATTGATTGAGCTGTTCAATCTTGTCACCAGAGACCCAGGTCTTTTCCACCATTCCCGCAAGCCAGCTCTCATCCTCATTGCTTAGAGTCTCAGGGACTCAGGATGGCTGCTACAGCTCCAGGCATTATAGTGTCATTCAAGGAAGGAAGAAATGGGGCCAGGGGAGGGTAGAATCCTCTGGTGTCAGGGAAAATGCTGTAGGGACACGACACAACCAGCAGGTTAGCCCCACCTATGCAGGAAGAGCAGGTGGGCCTGTGGAAGTACATTCAAACTTTTGGACTGGTGACCTCACCCTCTTGCAACCTGCTGCTCACAGCTCAGGTTTCCAAAGGATCACCTGTGCAGGTGTGTGCTCACCTAGAGTGGAATTGTTATTCCTCACCAAATGTAGTGGGGGGTGGTCAGAGGGTCCCATTCCCAAAGTGTCTTCTTCCTCCTGGTGGCATTCTGTCTGGCTTCCCTCAAACACTGGAGACGGAATCTCTGGGAATGAAATTGTGCCCACGGGAGGCTTCTAGCTTAGTGACTCTGCTGATTATTTGGCCCACCTTCTCCTCAAAGCTATCCTCTGTAGGGAGTCAATTAGAGGCACACAGCGTGCCAGACAGAGGTATTAGCTGCATTAGAGATGCAAGAGCATGAACGACCCCATCTCTGCCAGCTATCTCTTCCACAAGAGTTCCAGTGCTCAAGCTGGAAAATGGCCGTGCTGTGTCCATTCATTAGTTCATATTGACTTGTTGCCTTTTATCACCAGGACAGGAGGTCACTGGATGCTGAAAAGAGTGCTGTGCTGGGGGTCCAGTCCTGATCCCGTCACTAACTCATGGTGTAGCCTTGGGTAAGGCCCCTACCCTTTCAGCCTGCTCTTCTGTAAAATGGGAACGATTATTGTATGCATCATGAGAAGCTATTAAACCACTCAAAACCCATGTGAGCAACTTATTTAAAATTGATTATTCAAGAAATTTCTGTAAAAATTTATAGGGAAATAAGTAAATGCTATAGTCTGAATTGTGTCTGCCCCCAAAACAATATTCATTTTTTGAAACCCTAACCCCCAGACTATGAGTGTATGTGGAAATAGGTTCTTATAAGAGGTAATTAAGTTAAAGTGAGGTCACTGGTTTGGACCGTAATTCAATCTGACTGGTGACATGATATGAAGGGGTAATTAGGACACAGACATGCAGAGAAGGAAGACCACGAGAAGACACAGAGAGAAGCTGGCCATCTACAAGCCAAGGAGAGAGGCTTAGAAGAAATCAGCCCTGCCAACACTTGATAGCAGACTTCCAGCCTCTAGAACTGTCTGTTTTTTAAGTCACCTAGTCTGTGGTAGGTCATTATGGATGTCCTAACAAGCCACTACAGTAAGTAGGATAGATTTTTAAAATTTGAGATACCTTTGGAAAGCAAAGTGTCACTTCCCCACCAGCATGGAAAATCCTACATGACCAGGCCCTGATCAGGGCTGGGGATTCATGCCTGCGGTGTGGGGAGAATGAATCCATTCTGAACAGGAAGGTGCTATTTCAGGCACTCCCTTCAAATCAGAGCATTTGCACGATTCCAGCTACCCACGTTGGTGTCACATGAGCATCCAAAAGTAACTAACTCCTGCCAATCACTGAGGCAGGGGTGAGTCTATTGCTCATAACTTGTTAATAATACATCGGAAATTACAAAGCTCATGACTAATTTGCTTGTTTAAAAAATCAGACAAGGTTCAGGGTTATGCCTAAGGCACTATCACTTCACTCAGCCATCCACTCACTCATTTCACTTACTCATCTTGAGTATTTCAAGAGCTCACTGCTTGCCAGGTGTTCTTTTAGGCTTTGGGGACAGAGAAGAAAACAATCAACCTCCCTACCATCAAGGAACTTACATTTTCCTGGATGGTTAATGCTTTAAGCAAATAAACCAGTGAATACACACACACACACACACACACACAGACACAGAGTAAAGCTGCATAAGGGAATATAACATGCAGGGAATATTATTTTTACAAAGATTCATCAAAGAGGAACAGAAGAACTCTGATTGCCATCTGAGATATACCGGAGCAAACCATGCAGCTACGTGGAAATAGAGCATTCCAGGCAGAGAGAACAGCAGTGCAAAGGCCCTGAGGAGGGAGCAGGTTTGGTGAGACTAAGGAACATCAAGGAGACCGAAGAGGCCATGTGACTCGAACAAGAGGGTGTGAAGAGAAAAGAGGGAGGAGATGAGGTCAGGGAGGTAGTGGGGGCCAGCTCCTGTAGGCACTATAGAGACTCGGGATTTTATCTGGGGTGTGGTGTGAAGCCCCTGGGAGATTTATCACAAATGAGTGACTTGCTTTAATAGGACCTCTCTAGCTGCTGTGTGACCACAAAGGGCAGGCAACAAAGCAGGAGACTGGTTAGGCGGCTGATGTTCAAAAAAGAGACAAAGAGGCCGAGGAGCCACAGGCAGTGGGATCAGTCCCGTTGGGGCAGATTTCGAAGGTGGAGCTGGCAGGATTTGCTGACGGACTGGATGCGGGGTGTGAGAAAAGATGAGTTTCCATTGTGCCCACATTTTTGTGGGCAGGAGGCGGGGTGAGGTCAGCCATCCACACTGACATATTCTACACACACACACACACAATTCTACAGGAAGGGGCAGATTTGAAGCTGTCTAATCTCCCCAAACCTGCACAGAGCCCACAGTGCCCCCTGGCTGTGCCCCTGTCTGGGAATGGATGAGTCACATGACGTTATCTGCATCCAGCAGCACAGTAAAAACGTAAAAACCACTGCCCCACCACACGCCCCAGAGTGAGAGACGGACTTTGTGCTCCAATGGACCAAGGCTGGAAGGCCATCAAATGTAAGAGCTGGGAGGGACCTTAGTTAAGACCTATGGAACAACACATGAAGTCCCTGAGACACTTGTTAAAGACAAGAGCCCGGCCCAGCCCACAATATCAGAGTCTGGGGATATTCTGTAACATGTTCTCTGGGTGAACGTCTTACTCTCTGAAGTCTCAGAACCACTGCTCTAACTGAAGCCCTTTGATTCGCGGGTAAAGAAACAAAGCCTCCCTCCCAGCTCCCAGCAGGGCCAGGTTCCTTCTACTATACCAAACTGCCAGGGTCACGGTCCAGGTGACATCACCCTTCATGGCTTCCCCAGCTCTCTGCCTCCTCTCCAATATAGGACATCAGTTGCAAGGAGTCCAGAAAGGAAGTGGATGCTCCATCCCCATTGCTGGGAGGATAGGTCTCACAGGTAGAGGAGGGGCTGTGTGTCTTTCCCAGGTGTAGAGGACAAGCAGCTTAGACAGGTGGGAGAAGCCATGGCTGAGTCCCTGTGAGGGGTGTGAAGCCAGGTGGGGACATGGGAGCACTCCTAACACTATTCCTACTGGGTGAGTATCACTGGGACTGTCAGGAAGTGTACCCTTTCATAAAGGTACACTTATGTACCACACCTTAGCACACTCAACTTTAATGCCAAAGGCTAAAAGGTCATCCCACTGATCTATTATTATTGTTGCTAAGTTGTTAAGTCATGTCCAACTGTTTGTGACCCCATGTACAGTAGACTGTGAGGTTCTTCTGTCCATAGGATTTCCCAGGCAAGAATACTGGAGTGGGTTGCCGTTTCCTTCTCCAGGGGATCTTTCTGACCTAGGGATCGAACCCATGTCTCCTGCACTGGCCGGCAAATTCTTTACCACCGAGCCACCTGGGAAGCCACTGATCTAGGGCTCAGTTTTCTGATCTACAAAAGGGTAGCCTGAATCTTTGCATGGGGCCAAATTGCCATCTTGCTCATAGCACCATAAATCAGACACAGCGGCCAGGGCTGGGCGGCACACGGCAGCCCTGGCAGCGTTTCGCTTGGCTGAGCCCTGTCCCTGAAGCCCCCGCGCCCCAGGGAGAAGCCCTGCTGGGGGCCTTGCAGTGCAGTGAACTAGCAGACCCTGCCAATTTGCTAATGTACAAAAATTAGAGTAAAATCTGCCAGAGTTAACCCTGGCTCCTTGGAGCACCATTAAACTATATGAGCTTAATTACACTGATAGGTAAAACTTTGATTCTCTGCCTCCGCATTTCAGGTCATCCAGTTACCCGCCTGTCCTCCCCTCCCCAGCCCCTGGCAAAGGAGGCCTCTGTAGCAACAGGAGAACTTTCTTTAGCCCCCCAGGGCCAGGTGGGTTCCTCATCTAGAAGGTGTGGGTCCCACATTCGCCTGGGAAGGGGGGAGTTCATTGCCCTTAATTCCAGAGGTTCCATGCACACCTCCACAGGGATGCCCTTATGTATGCACACACACACACACACACACACACACTCACATACTGAACACAGATGCAAATAAATGATCGCATCCCAAGTGGGAGTCCACACAGTCACACATCCAAAGCACAGGAAATAAAGGTAGGCATCATTGTAAGTGCTTACAATACGTCAGGCAATGTTCAAATGGCTCTACAGGGGTTACCCCATTTAACCCTCACAAGAACCTTGCAGGTAGGTCCACTTGTTATTATCAGCTTGATTTCACAGATGAGGAAGCCCACTGGGGGTTCCCAGCTGTATATGTAGAGCTAATGGTCTAGCACCTCTTGAGGGCTTGTATCTCTCAACCATGACCTTCCCAGCTTCCCACCATGAGACAGGCCACCCAGGGCACATGTCCCCCAAAGTATGGTACCCCACAGCCCACTCTTGGTAACCACAGATACACACACGGCTCATCACACAGGGCCCTTGGAACATGCACTGAGTCAGAGCACCCGGCGTTTCTCCTGGTCCTCGCCCCCACCTGGGAATGGCAGCAGCTTTGGGTGCTTCTCCAGGTATTCTTGCCTGGAGAATTCCATGGACAGAGGAGCCTAGTGAGCTACAGTCTGTGGGGTCGCAAAGAGTTGGATGTGACTGAGCGACTAATACACACACACACACACACACACACACACACACACACACCAGGTTCATGGCTCCCTTTCCTGAGGCCTAAGAAATTGCACATTTGTCTCATTCAAATGTAGGCAAATTGCTGAGATGGGTTAAGTCTTTGTTCAGCCTTCTTGGTAATAGGCAGATCAGGAATAGAAGCATGGACTTTAAATCATCTTATCTAAGTCCACAACATTGAATAAATCTGTGGTCAGGAGCTTTTTCACTTGCTGCTGGCAGTTAAAGAAAAGGGCAGTTTTACAGCTAAATCCTAATATGCCGGCTTACACCAAAATCACCCCTTGTTCTGACTTAGTCTCCATTATCACTCCCTTTAGCAGGGACTCACTGTTTTGTTCCGGCACTAACACCATTAGCTCAAGATGCATGAGAAATAGTCAAAGGACAGAGGGACTTCCAGTTTCCAGCAAGTTCCTGGGGTGCAAGTCCTTCCAGAGGGGGTGGAAACCCTGCAGGAAGAAGTGGGCACTGCGGGGAGAGGGGGATAGCAGCTGCCTGGACACTGCCAAATGCCTCCCCAGTAGGGGCGCATTAGCACTCTACTTCCAGGCTGCAGAGAGAACCAGGGCTCAAGGCTGAGGAGGCGGGGAGGTGGGGAGGAGAGGCAAGGGCCCTATCCTCACCTCTGCGGCTCAGCCTGGCTCCAGCAGGTATTGATAACATAGGCTCTGTGTGTGAAATCTGACTCAGCATGTGCCAACCATGACCTTAGGCAAGTTCAACCTCTCTGGGTCTCGGGGTCCCAATCTGTGAAATGGGTATGATAAATATAGCATCTGTTTCAGAGTTTTTTAAAAAATTAAGTAGAAAATGAATTTACTCTGAGGGTTCTTTTTCTAGAAAATATCTCATCCCAGAGGACCAGGTCGGGCTTCACTTGTGGCTCAGCTGGTAAAGAATCTGCCTGCAATGCGGGAGACCTGGGTTCGATCCCTGGGTTGGGAAGATCCCCTGGAGAACGGAAAGGCTACCCACTCCAGTATTCTGGCCTGGAGAATTTGATGGATTGTATAGTCCATGGGCTCACAAAGAGTCGGAAACAACTGAGTGACTTTCACTTTCACTTCCAGAGGACCAGGAGAATTTTAGGAAATCTTAGGGGGATCTGTACTTTCCTTGGAGGGAGGGGTATTACTGCATCACAGACTAAAGATCTCAGAATTTTTTTTTAATTTATATTTTATTTAAATACATTTTATCTTCCCTCTAATTGAGGCACAAGGGCTCAGTAGTTGCAGCTTGCGGGCTTAGTTGCCTCAGCACGTGGGATCTTAATTCCCCAATCAGGGATCGAACTTGTGTCCCCTGCATTGGAAGGCGAACTCTTAACCCCTGGACCACCAGGGAGGTCCCAAAATATCAGAATTTAGAGATGGGGCTTGGGAAGCCAGTCTTCATGGTGGTCCTCCATGAATTCACCTCCCAGTGTCCAATCCTAGTGAGGTCCCCTCTGATGCTGAGACAGGTGGGCCTGTGCAACACACAGAATGCAGTAGAGTGTTGATGAATGACTTCTGAAGCCAGGTGTTTGAAGGCTGGAAGCTTCCATCTTCATGGCTGGGATGGTTTGGACTGGGGAGGGAGCCAGTCCCAGGCCATGGGGATGCCCAAGCAGGCCTGTGGGGAGGCCCGGGTGGACAGGGACTGAGACCTCGGGCCAGCAGCCAGCACCAAGTAGCCAGCCCTGTGAGCCACTGTGGAAGTGGAGCCTCAACCCTATCAAACCTCTCAGTGACCGAGATGAGAGAGCCTGAGGCAGAACCACCCAGCCAGCCACTCCCGCATTCCTGCCCAGGAAAACCATGAGCAAGAGTTTCTTGTTTCAGGATGATATTCCCCAGCCATGGGGCTTCCCAGGTGGTGCTAATGTTAAAGAACCCAGTTGCCAATGCAGGAGCTATGAAACCTGGGCTCAATCCCTGGGTTGGGAAGATCCCCTGGAGGAGGACATGGCAACCCACTCCAGGATTCTTGCCTGGAGAATCCCATGGACAGAGGAGCCTGGCGGGCTGCAGTCCACGGGGTCACAAAAAGTCGGACATGACTGAAGTGACTTGGCACACAGCCATAGTGACTAGAACAGGGTCAAAATCTTGATTTTTCATATTAGGCAAGCCCATAGAAAGTGGCTTGCTCAAGGCTTATAGGAGCACAGAGACTAGAACCAGATTTCTGGGTCCTAAGCTGCCTCTTTCCTTGTGCGACCTTGAACCCAGGGCCTGGCCTGGCCTCTGGAAGCTGGATTCAGTGGAGGCAGGGAAGTTTTCCTCTCCACCTCTCCCTGCTCTCAGCTTCCATCCAATATATTTCAGGCTCTCAGTCAGAGACAACTTTATTAAACAAGCCATTAATAATTATGCCAAAGACAATTAACACTTTCCAAATACCAGATGCATTCCTGTGTCTCCCAGCTTCCCTTGAAGTTACGTTGGGATATGCGAGTTGTTCTTGACAATGGACTGTAAAGAGAAGTGGTGTCACTTCCAGGGCAAAATATTTAAGGGTTGGTTCATGACCCTCAGTGCTCTCCTTTCTGGCTTCAGCAGCCAGGAAATCACCTCTCCTGGAGTCTGTATCTATAAGATACAGCCTGGACCCCTGCATTGCCACTTGGAAGAGAGCTTCTCTGGAGAGTCAGTGGCCCAAGAGCAGACTTCACATGAGCTGAAAATAAACCTTTATGTACTAAGCCACTGAAATTTCAGGTATTGTCATTGCAACTTAGCTTAACCTGACTAGTATAAAATACGTTTCAGAAAACATAGCTACTAGTTGGGGTGGGGTTACCTACCTCATATTGGACTATGATAGAATGAGGAATAGATACTATTGGGTAAAGTCACTGAGATTTCAGGGTTTTATCTGTTATTACACCAGAGCCTCCTATCTCATCTTTACTAATAAATTAATCATGATTGCGACTCACAATTGAAAGTGAAAGTGAAGTCGCTCAGTCGTGTCCGACTCTTTGCGACCCCGTGGACTGCAGCCCACCAGGCTCCTCCGTCCATGGGATTTTCCAGGCAAGAGTACTGGAGTGGGTTGCCATTTCCTTCTCCAGGGGATCTTCCCAACCCAGGGATCGAACCCAGGTCTCCCACATTGTAGGCAGACGCTTTTACCATCTGAGCCACCAGGGAAGTCCTCACAAATGAGGATCCCTTACAAATGAGAAAATAGAATTGTAAAAGATAAAAACAAATATTATCAGCAAGTTTATGTCTGAGTACAAGTAAAGGCAAGTCAAAGTAGTGGTAACTAAAACTATGAAGGCACTTATTGTTTATTTGAGAAGAAATTAGAGGTGAAAGCGAAAGTAAAGTCACTCACTCGTGTCCGACTCTTTGAGACCCCATGGACTGTAGCCTGCTGGGCTCCTCCATCCATGGGATTTTCCAGGCAAGAATACTGAAGTGGGTTAGCCATGTCTTTCTCCAGGGGATCTTCTGGACCCAGGGATTGAACCTGGGTCTCCCATACTGCAGGCAGACTCTTTACTGTCTGAGCCACCAGGTAAGGCCCTGAAATTAGAGGTAAGTCTGGTGGGCTGCAGTCCATGGGGTCGCGAAGAGTCGGACACGACTGAGCGACTTCGCTTTCACTTCTCACTTTCATGCATTGGAGAAGGAAATGGCAACCCACTCCAGTGTTCTTGCCTGGAGAATCCCAGGGACGGGGGAGCCTGGTGGGCTACTGTCTATGGGGTCGCACAGAGTCGGACACGACTGAAGCAACTTAGCAGCAGCAGCAGCAGTTTAAATATTAGTTCAGCGGTTTAATGAAGACATAAAAGATACAGGTTTTTTTCCCTCCTACCTCTGTCTCCTCAGCTTTTTGGTTTTCATCCTTGTTGTCTTATGCTCAAAAGATGGCTGCCTCAGCTCCAATCATCACACCTTCATATGACAACTTTTAAATAGAAAAGAATGGGATTCACCCTATTATGGGGCTCAATGCCACTTGGGAAAAATCAGGATTCTTTTAGCAAGAAATGAAAGTAATAGCTATTGGATTAGGTATCAATAGCATTTGCTCCATACATAAACAATCAAGTTGCACTGCCTAATGCCACAGTATTAAATGCAAAAAAAGGTAAAATGTGGTAAGATAATGGTTAGAACACCACTCCTCCCTCTCTAGCCAATCCATATCCTTGGTTTTTGAGGACTTTCCTTCAAATTAACTGAGGCTCCAAGAAAAAAGGGATTTTCTTAAGGTGTCCTGCTGATTGATAACTAAGCTGGATCTGCAAGCTAGGTCCCCTGATTCTTAGACTGAGATTGGGTCTCTGTGTCAGTGTTTTTCATTATGAGCACCAGGGAACACTTTTCACAAGGTGCCCTTCTCATCAAAAAAGGGCTGAAAAATCCAATAAGCTAGAGAAAGGCTACCTACCTGATCCTTATTTTGGTGATTTAATATGCCCGCTAGCATAGTAAAGGCTCTGAGAAGTCCTACAGCAAAAACATGCACCTTATAACATTACACCTAGCAGTTCCCTAAATACATTTGAGCATGAAATTGTCACACCACCGCCCCAGTTAACATCTCAAGGGACTAGCATTCTGAAGAACACCTTTGGAATTGCTGCCCTCAACAAGGCAGCTCCCCTTGATGCAACCCCTGGGCTGAACATGTCCTTCTGCAGAGACAGGGATAATTAGTCCAGCATATGCTGCTGTCTGCCTACTGCATTCTGGTGCAAGTTCCATTCAGGTGGTACATTTTTTTTTCCTCTGGTTAATGAAGAGGTTTATTTTTGTGTGTTCATTAGGAATTGTAATCATTTTCTAGAAAGAATGAGAGCGTGTGATTGGAAAGAATGAGCCTGATGTTGGGAGGTAATACTGCAGAGATGTCTCTCTGGCTCAGAGAAGGCTAGCAATAGCAGTCCACACAGCCCTGGAGTTCGACTGTGTATGGGCCCCTCTGCACACACCTGCACATCTGATGGCCCAGACCTGGATTACCTTCACACAGGAAGCCAAAGAGAGGTCACTGGCTATGCCAGCCACCACATACAAACTTTTGGCCATTTCTTTGAGTCTAGATTCCCTTGTCATCTACTGATGAGGACACTAATGCCTAAGCTCAGTGTCCAGGGGTTGGATTCTGGACTACCTTACCCCTCCACAGGGCTGCCCCTTCAGGAACAGTAAAAGACACAAATCACCCGACATCCCATGGTTGTTTATGTTGTTAAACTTTTGGTTGAAATCATCATGCAGAGAAGCGTACTCATCAAAGGTGTACATCGCTACATGTATATGTGTAACTGGATCACTTTGCTATACAGCTGAGACTATCATAACATTGTTAATCAACCAATATGAAATAAAAAGTTAAAAAAAGAAACCCAAAGATCATCCCTGGTAAAATATGCGAGAGAGAGAACTGGATTTTAATGTAAGAGACTATGTAAATTCATTACTATAGCTTCAGATTTCACATTATGAAGAATCTTTAAGAGACGTCGCTTGTTGCGTATTGGTGGTGGTCCTCTGATGGGTGTGTAGTGACATCACTTTGTTGCATTCACCTACAGACCAGGGCTGTCCTTGCCTCTTCTCAAGACCAGACTAACAGATGAGACAGAGTGAGAAGGGGGGCACCACATTCATGCAGTAAATAATGTCTGAGCACTGTTCTGGGGGCTGGAATTTTTCCACTGGACAAAACAAGACAGACCAGTCCACAGGGACCAGGACGCTTACTGAGTGTGAAGGTTGTACTCAGTCTTTTCTCCTCCAGAGCTGGGCCAAACTTCTCCCAAAACCCTGGGGGGAACGGTAATGAATGCCCTGGCTAATAATGACAATAATATAATAGTAAGCTGTTACCATTTATTTTACCACTTACTATGTCCCAGGTGTTACTCTAAGTCCTTCACAGGTGTTAAGCCTTTGGCTCTCAGACTTTAAGGCACATTCCTGTTGCTTAGAGGGTGTGTTCAACAGACAACTATTGAGCCTGCCTATTCCTGACTCGATGGGTCTGGGAGGGACCTGAGAATCTCCATTTCTAACAAACATCGGGACAATGCTAATGTGGAAAGCTTTTAAACCTCAGAGCAACCCTACGGGGTAGGCACTTTTATTATCCCTATTCCTCAGTGCAGGCACCGAGGCACAGACAGTACCTACGCCCATGAGCACAGTCATAAGTAACTGGCGGAAGTGGATTGGAAGTGAAGCCTTGTGTTTGGACTTTTCACTCTGGACTGTTAAACTGCATCACATTGTGTTCCAAGTAGCCTGCAAAAAAGCTCTTCCCAAAGTCCTACTTAACAGCTGAAATAAGAGCTTCCGATTCCCTTTAGATAAATCTGTCTTTCTCTCAGGGTTCCTGGATGTGCTATACATCTGCCTTGTCCTGCAGTGAGGTGCCAGCTCCTGTGATGGGTGGATAAGCACGGAGGTCAGGGACACACCTTTGAGTTTTGCAGCTTAAAAAAATCTATATTTGAAACACAACTTCAGGCCTCATTACCTTTGAAGCCTTAGGCAAGTTTGGCAGGTATCTGAGCTTCAGTTTTTAAATAATTGTCAAAACAGAGAAATACGAAGTTATTTAAAACCCCAGCTGACTACAGCCGCTTTATCCCAGCAGCTGGAAAATAGTAATTCCACTGCAGGCAAAGGCTCTTTGTTGGAGAGAGTCTCCTGAAGGGTGTGAAGGGAGAGGCCCTAGGGGGGGAAATGGATTTCAAGAAGGTCTTCCTCAATGAATGGTGTATAAAACTTGAAGAAAACAACAGAAGGGGAAAGACTAGAGATCTCTTCAGGAAAATTGGAGATATCAAGGGAAGATTTTGCCCAGAGATGAGCACAATAAAGGACATAAATGGTAGAGACCTAGTATATGCAGAAGAGATCAAGAAAAGATGGAAAGAATACATAGAAGAACTGTACAAAAAAGATCCAAATGAACTGGATTGCTATGATGGTGTGATCAGCCACCCAGAGCCAGACATTCTGGAGAGCAAAGTCAAGAAGGCCTTAGGAAGCACTGCTGTTAATAAAGCTAGTGGATGCGGTGGAATTCCAGTAGAACTATTCAAAACCCTAAAGGATGATGCCATCAAGGTATTACATTCAACATTTCAGCAAATATGAAAGACCCAGCAGTGGCCACAGGACTGGAAAAGGTCAATCCTCATCCCAATTCCCAAGAAGGGTAGTACTAAAGAATGTGCTAGCCATTGGACAATTGCACTCATCTCCCACGCTAGTAAGGTCATGCTTAAAATCTTGCATGCTAGGCTTCAGCATTATGTGAACCAAGAACTTCCAGATGTCCATGCTGGGTTCAGAAAAGGAAGAGGAACCAGAGATCAAATTGCCAACACTTGCTGAATCACAGAGAAAGCTAGGGAATTCCAGAAAAACATCTACCTCTGTTTCATTGACTATGCCAAAGCCTTTGACTGTGTGGATCATAACAAACTGTGGAAAGCTCTTAAAGAGATGAGAATACCAGACCATCTTACCTGTCTCCCAAGAAACTTGTATGTGTGTCAAGAAGCAACAGTTAGAACCCTCTATGGAACAACTGATTGGTTCAAGATTGAGAAAGGAGTATGACAGGGCTGTCTGCTGTCACCCTGTTTGTTTAATCTATATGTTGAGCACATCATGACAAATGCTAGGCTGGATGAGTTACAGGCTGGAATCAAAATAGCCGGGAGAAACATCAACAACCTTATATATGTGGATGATACCACTCTAATGGCAGAAAGTGAAGAGGAACTAAAGAGCCTCTTGATGAGGGTGAAGGAGAAGACTGAAAGAGCCAGCTTAAAACTAAATATTAAAAAAACTAAGATCATGGCATCCGGCCCCATTACTTCATGGAAAATAGAAGGGGAAAAGGTGGAAGATCTCCTCTCCTTGGGCTCTAAAATCACTGTGGTGGTGACTGCAGACATGAAATCAGAAGGATTTGCTTCTTAGAAGGAAAGCTATGATGAACCTAGAAAGTATGTTGAAAAGCGAAGGTTTTACTCTGCCAATAAAGTTCCGTATGGTCTTCCCAGTGGTCACGTACAGTCATGAGAGCTGGACCATAAAGAAGGCAGGGTGCAGAAGAATTGATGCCTTCGAACTGTGGTACTGGAGAAGACTCCTGAAAGCCCCTTGGACAGTAAGGAGATCAAACCAGTCAATCTTAAGGTAAATTAACCCTGAATACTCATTGGAAGTGTTAGGGGAATCACATTGATTGAAACCACCCTCCCTGGCCAGGCACCATAGTAACCATTTTCATGAGTCGTTTTATGTCAGGAGATCCTGATAAGGAATACAGAACTAATAAGCCACCACCAACCGGAAGAGTCCCGGAAAGATCTAGAGGAGACACCGCGTGTCCGTCCACTTCCCAGAATCCCTCTCGCTAGCATCCATCTTGGCTGAGCGATGCGTGCACCACCAGGAAATACTCTGAATTAGATTGATTGGCCAAAGACCACCCGGAAACTAATCCCATCACCATAAAACCCAAGACTTCCAGCCACGTGGCAGAGCAGTTCTCCTGGGTTCCCTTACCCTCTTGCTCTCCACCCGGGTGCCCTTTCCAATAAAATCTCTTGCTTTGTCAGCACATGTGTCTCCTCGGACAGTTCATTTCTGATTGTTAGACAAGAGCCCAGTTTCGGGCCCTGGAAGGGGTCCCCCTTCCTGCAACAGAAGGACTGATACTGAAGCTGAAACTCCAGTATTTTGCTTGTCTGAACCAAACAGCTGACTCATTGGAAAAGTCCCTGACGCTGGGAAAGATCGAGGGCAGAAGGAGAAGAGGGGTCAGAGGATGAGATGGCTGAATGGCATCATTGATGTAATGGACATGAACTTGGGCAAACTTCAGGAGATGGTGAGGGACAGAGAGGCCTGCAGTCCATGGGGTCGAAAAGAGTTGGACACGACTGGGCAACTGAACAAGAGTGGAGGGGCATGGAGGACAAGGGGAGGGGATGGAGAGATGCAGGACAAGTCATTCCAAAATGACTTGGGGCTTTCAAAGCGATGTTTTTTAAAGTAATCTGCTTTTTCCCCCTTTTATTGTATTGAGGTATAGTTGATGAACAATATTATATGTGCTTAAAGTATATAACCTTGTGATTCACACAACGTGCTAGTCAATCAGTCATGTCCAGCTCTTTGCAACCCCATGGACTGTAGCCTGTCAGGCTCCTTTGCCCATGGGATTCTCCAGGCATACTAGTATTCTCCAGAATACTAGAGTGGGTTGCCATTTCCTTCTCCAGGGGATCTTTCCAACTCAAGGATCCAAACTGGGTCTCCTGTGTTACAAGGAGGTATAGCAGAGGAAGAATATGTTTAAGGTATACAACCTCAGGATTCATAACACCTAAAGGTTATACTCTCTAGTTATAAAATATTGGCTATATTCCCTGTGCCGTTTTCTTGTAGCTTACTTATTTATGCATAGTAGTATATATATATTTTTTAATTAATTAATTTATTTTTTCAGTGGGTTTTGTCATACATTGACATGAATCAGCAATAGATTTACACGTATTCCCCATCCTGATCCCCCCTCCCCCCTCCCTCTCCACCCGATTCCTCTGGGTCTTCCCAGTGCACCAGGTTCGAGCACTTGTCTCATGCATCCCACCTGGGCTGGTGACCTGTTTCACCATAGATAATATACATGC